>NC_137802.1:39812673-39885173 GCF_963383645.1 Muscardinus avellanarius | reverse complement strand
TTAGTGCCTTTTAGAACTGAGGGTTTCTTTATTATTATTTTGGTTTTGCTCGATTTCTCCCTGACCTATCTACCACTCATGGTCAGAACTGCCAAGCACCTTTCAATACAGCCAAAATGTCAGGGAACATACCCGTCCCATCCATCGCCCCAGCACCAAATCCTTCCTTCTCTACCTTTCATTGTTCTCCTGGAAGCTTCTTCTTATGTCTGCTGCCCAATTTTTGTGTCCGGGTTCTCAGGTTTTCTTTCTCCTTAGCTTACTCTTTTTTTTCCCCCAGAACAAATATTTGAGATCTTACATGCAGGAAAAAACAACAACAACAACAACAACAACAACAACAACAACAACAACAAAAAGTCTTTCGTCTTCCCTCACATTTGATTGATACTTTGGCTGGAAATAGAATTCTGAGTTGACAATACTTTTTCCAATGGCTTTGAGCATTGCTTCATTGTCTTCATTGCTTCATTTTGTACCACGCATACAAAATAAGTGAATGAATGACTGAATAAATAAATAAATAAAATCAATATATGGTTTTTGGCAAAGGTCAAATCTAGGGTACTGTCAGGAAAAAAAATCATCTAAATGTGAAGGTAATGATAAAATTTCTTAAGATCTCAAAAAGACCAAGGAGGGATTTTGTCCAGCCACTAAGGTAGTTAGTTGTCTCTCAGAAATGGTATCAAAGGCAGACAAATGCTTTCTCAGTGCCGTTTGTGAATGTGGCTTTTGTTTAATGGAGCAGACTCCAATACAATTCACCCAGGACCCACTACATTCTCCAGAGAATTATGTTGTCAGAATCCTCATCAGTGGGGACTGAAAGAAACAGAGATAATACAAAATGAAAAAAAATATATTTGGCACTTGCAAACTTTTATAAGCAGGAAACAGGCTGAGAAAACTATTCAACTATAAACTTGAGCTATTTTCCAATGAAGAGAAAGCCTCAGTCAAGAGCCCGAAAGAGAGACAAGAACCATGGGACATTAATAACCCCCAGTTCTTGAGCTAAATCAGGGAGTTATTAACATGTGCACTGAGCAGTTGGTTTCAGAATTGCTTCATAACAAGTTCTCCTGTGAGCCTTCTCTACACACCTCCCATTTTTATAATCATCCTCGATTGTCCTACCATTGTGTTTGAGGATGTTTGGGAATGTATTAGATTTCTGTATCTACAATGTAGTCCCTGACACAGTCTACTAATGAAGTGGAGAGAGATCTATTTTACTCACAGTTTGGGAAGCTCAAATTCCAGATCAGTGGCTCTGTAGGTTTGGGCCTGTGGTGAGGGCAGCACTTAAAAGCAGAAATACATGCTAGAGCAAGTGGCTAGATCTTAAGTCAGGAAACAGAGAGACCAAGAAATGGGCTCCTGAGTGACCTTTGTGGGCACGACCCCAAGGACTTAAGGACCTGCCATTGGGCCTCACCTCTGTGCAGTTATTTCTGTGAATTTTGTTTTTTTGGTGGTACTGGGGTTCCTGGAAGTCCTTCTACCTCCAGGCTACACTCCCAGACCTATTTTTATATTTTTATTTGGAAACAGGGTCTCTTAAGCCAGCGCGGCTGGCTTTGAACCAGCACGATCCTCCTGTCTCCACCTCCCAAGTGCGGGGATTACAAGCGTGCGCCACCACGCCCGGCTATTTCTGTGATTTTAATAAATTCACTGAGTAAGGCAACCATTATAATCAATCAATTTAAGAAACATTTTAATCCCCTTAGTGATACTCCTCATGCATACTTATAATTAGTCCTCCCTCCCACCGTCAGCCCTAAGCAAACATTAATCTACTTTCCGCCCCTATACATTTGATCTTTTTAGGAGAATTCACATACATGGAATAATAACACATGGTCCTACAGTTTCATTCATTAAACATAGTGATTTTGAGTTTATAAATCTATCACTAGTTTTATTTTTTCTTTGCTGAATAGCATTCCATTACAGAGATATACCCCACTTGATTTCATTAGTTGATGGTATTTGGGTTGTTCCCACTTTTCTGTACCACTGTGAGTAAAACTGTTGCGAAGAGTCATGCACAAATCTTTGTGTGAACATATTTTTTGTCTCTTTTGGGTATGCAGTGAATTTGAACATGGTGACTCCACGCTCAGCTTTGCGAAGAGCAGATGAACTATTTTCTACAGTGGTTACACTGTTTCGCATTTCTACCAATCTTGAGTAGTGTTTCCATTCCTCCACTTTGTTGCCAACATTTGCCCTTGCCTGTCTTATTGAGTATAGCTATTTTAGTGGGTGTGAAATGTTCTCATTGTCATTTTAAGTCACAACCCCCCCCCCCCAGTGACGAATAGTTTTGAACTTCTTTTCCTGTGCTTGTTTTTCACTTTTATATCTGCTTTGGTGAAATGTCTGTTCGTATCTTTCATCCGTTTTATGACTGGATTTGCTTTCTTAATTGGGTTCTAAGTGTTCCTTTAAAATTCTTGATTCAAGTCTTACTTGATGAGTGTTTCACAAGTGTTCACTTTCAGTCTGCTTTTCATCTTTTCATTTTCTTAATGATGCCTTTTGAAGTGCCAAAGTTTTAAGTTTTGATTTGTTTTCTTTTATGGCCCATGATTTTCGTGTTATGACCCTTAATTCTTTGCTTAACCTAAGGTCTTTAAGATTTTCGCCTGTATTTTCTTACAAACATTTTACTGTTTCAGCTCTTACATTGAAATTTATGATCTCATCTGAGTTAACTTCTGTTTAGCTTACAAATTCACAGTCTAAGCTCACTTTTTCCAGCATCGTTTCTTTGAAATAAAGCATTCTTTTTCCAATGAATTACCTTGATATTTTGTCAAAGATCAATTCATGCTAAATCTGAGGATTTATTTCTGGTACAGTCCCGTTCTGTTCCTGATAACTACAGTTTTATAGTAAGTTTTGAAACTGGGATGTGAAATTCTTCCAGTTTCGTCTTGTTGCAAATTGTTTTGTCTAGTTGAGATATTTTACATTTCCTGATTATTTTATCATCTGCTTGCCAACCTGGCCGATATTTTGATCTGCTGGGAGACGCTGAGCCAGAACTGCTCAGCTAAATGGGTTCTGGATCCCTGACCCAAACAAAGAAACTGTCGGGGAGATAATGATATATGTTTGCTCTTATTGTAAGCCATATGCTTTTGGTTAATTTTCTTTTAGCAATAGATAACTAACACAACCCACCCAACTTTATTGAGCATGTCCCTATATGATATTAGGTGCCTCTAAAAACTATGCTGCTCTCAGATTTGAATAACTGCTGCTATGGAAGAAAAGGAAAAAGAGGGAGGATAATAGCAAAAAAGACAAAAAGTTGAGGGAGGGATGAGGAATGGAAGGAGGGGAAGATCTATAGAAGTATGTCGGCAAAGTATGGCTTGAGAGACAAATCTGGCCCATAGCCAGCTCAAGAATGTGTTTTGTACTTTTAAATTTTGTGATTGTGTGTGTGTGTGTGTGTGTGTGTGTGTGAGAGAGAGAGAGAGAGAGAGAGAGAGAGAGAGAGAGAGAGAGAGAGCGCGCGCTCACAGGTATGTGGTAATGGGGATTGGTCCCAGGGGCATTCTACCTCTAAGCTCCCTTTTAAACATTTTTTAATTAATTAACTAACTTATTTATTGCAGTAGAACCCACGGAAATTCTACCCACGAGCTGCACCCCCAGCCCTAAATTTTATTCATTATTTTGAAACAAGGTCTCACTGAGTTGCAAAGGGCCTCACCAAGTAGCTGAGGCTGCCCGCGAACCATGATCCTCCTGTCTCAGCCTCCCAAATGCTGGGATTACAAGTGTGCGCTACTTGCCGGGCGTGGTGGCGCACGCTTGTAATCACCGCGCTTGGGAGGTCTAGAACCTGGGATCCTCCTGTCTCAATCTCCTGTCTTAACCAAGTACAGGGATGTGTCACCACACCTGGAACTTCGTGATTCTTTATGGAAAAGTTGACTGAGCCCTGGTGGAGAGCACTAGAAAAAGACTGTGGCTCCATCAATGTCTAGGTATGCCTGTTGGAAGCTACGCTAGAAATGGTTTGATATTTGGATCTAAGACTTGCTTCCCAGGTCTGTCACCAATGGGGAGAAGATACATTGTTAGCGTCCCCATGGGAAGTAGCCAAGATGTTAATGGTAACTTGAGCCTGTCCCTATCTACCCCAGGTGTAAGAGATGCTCCTAAGTTTCTATACCCCTCCCGGTAAACTGACAGCTCTGCTTCCAGCACTTGAGACCTTGGTCAGGTGCAGGAGGAAACTTGGACTCTCATGGGAGAAACACTACTGTAGTTCTCACAGCATAGAGGCTGTGTCTGGGGGACAGTGAATTGCATATCAGAGATACATGCAGAAATGAATATATTTCTGCAGATATCTGCAGACAAGCCAAGCAAGCCTGGAGGGGGGGAGGGTAAGTGATTACTTCTGGGGCATGCCCCCTTTTGGCTGCCCCCTTCTAGCCAGCTGCTGACTCTGGCTCCCTGTGTCCCTTCCTTTCCATGTCCTGGGTCTTAGACCCATATCCTCCAAAGAGACTGGGAATGGGGCCTATGGTTTCTTTCTTTCTTTCTTTTCTTTTCTTTTTTTTTCTTTTTTTTTTTTTGTGGTACTGAGGGTGGAACCCAGGGGCTTTTCGACCTCTGGGTTATACTCCCAGGCCTATGCTATACTATATTTGGAAACAGGGTCTCACTAAGTTGCTGAGAGCCTCACTAAGTAGCTGAGGCTGCCTTTAAACCTGTGCGATCCTCCTGTCTCAGCCTCCCAAGCGCTGGGATTACAAGCGTGCGCCACCACGCCCGGCTGGGATCTATGGTTTCTGAAGGCATTTGGAGTTAAACCCAAGAGTAAGAGAGGACACCCAGTTGGCCCTCTATTCACCCAAGTTGTCTCTCTGTTCTGAGTCAGAATTACTATAACAGAGCACCCTTAAATGTCCCCGGTGATGGCTGTGTGGGTTACTGTCCAAGTGCTCAGGACCTGAAGCAAAAGCATGCTGTTTTTCCAGATGTCCTCTTCTGTGGATTCAGTCACCATGATTCCACCAAAGCTCCAAGCTCCTGGCACTGGGAGTCTGTACTCAGGCTCCTCTGCTTTATGGGTCACAAATCCCTGTATCTGTTAAGTCAACCCAGTGTTTTCTTTCTGCTTTTAGTTAAATGGAGATTGGCTCTTCAATCACATTTAGTTTTCAAATAAAGAGACAAAGTTCCACTTTGTTCAGCATAAATAACAAATGGGAAAGATGCCAACTGCATTAACTGTCTGTGTTCCAAGGGAGAACGAGGACAGGATAACAGACATTTCTGCAGATATCTCTGGTATGGTGGAAAAAGCTCCAGACTGAGAGGCTGTGGTAGTCCATTTGTGCTTTATGGTAAATGATGTTAGACTGAGTAATTTATAAACAACATCAATTCATTGCTTACAGTTGTAGAGGTTGGGAAGTCCAAGACCAAAGCCCCCAAAATTGGGTCTCTGGGGAGGGTTCTCTTTCTCAAAAATGGCCCCCTTAGCCAGGTATGCTGGCATACACCATAATTCCGGTGTTTGGGAGGCTGAGAGAGGAAGAATGCAAGTTCGAGGAGAACTTCAGCAATTTAGTGACACTCTGTTTCAAAATAAAAGTTAAATAAGCCAGGAGTGGTGGCATACGCTTGTAATCCCAGCATTTGGGAGGCTGAAACAGGAGGATCGCGGTTCACGGTCAGCCTCAGCTACTTAGTGAGGCCCTCTGCAACTCAGTGAGACCCTGTTTCAAAACAAAGAATAAAAATTAGGGCTGGGGGTGTAGTTCAGAGGTAGAATACCCCTGGGTTTAATCCCCAGTACCGCAAAAAAAAGAAAAAGTTAAGTAAGGCTAGGTGTAGAGCTCAGAGGTAGAGCATCCCTGGGTTCAATTCCTAGTACCAGAAAATAATAATAATAATAATAATAATAATAATAATAATAATAATAACAACAACAAAAAAAAAACAAAACAACAACAACAAAAAAGATAGCACTCTTTAGTTGTATCCTGTCTCTTTTATAAGCGCGCAGATCTCACTTTTGAGGGTGGAATCTTCATGACTTAATTTCTTTCCAAACACCCCAATTCCTAATGCATCATGCTGGGAGTTAGAATTTCAAATTATGATCCTGGGAAGGACACAAACTTTCAGATCATAGCAAGGTCCAAAGAATTGTATTAAAGGCCTAACTTTACATGGCCTTGAATAGAGTTTGTTAGCCGGACTGAGCCCTGATTGACTTAATTTATGCCATGAAGATACTGCTCAAGAATATGTATGGAAGCTTAAAAGCAATTGTACCCCGAAGATTTCCACGGCTAAGGAAGGGGCTGCCCTTATTTTATTTTTAGTGGTGGGGAGATATTTTGAATCTTTGTCCAATGTAAAGTTCAAGTTTCTGTTTACCAGAATTCCTATCACAGGTTATATATAAACATGGGAGAAGTCAACACAGAGCTCTTCAATTGAGGATACCATATTTCTTCAAGAGAATCTGGTTGCACCCAGTTCATTAACTCTTTTCATAAACAAATGTCTCTCTAGAATTGAGGAAAGGTGGAGGCAAACTTGCTATGCTGATTCTATTCAAAATGGAAAGCAACTTCATGGACCCCACTAAAGCCAAAGGGAACCAGCTCCAAAGAAATACAGCCTTCAGCACCTTCTTCACACACACTTCTCTTCCTCTAAAATTGGTTCAGCCTTTTGTCATTGTTTATAAATAAATTAATAAATAAATGTGTATTTATTTATTTTTTTATTTTTGTGGTATTAGGGATTGAACCTAGGACATTCTACTTCTGAGCTACACCCAATCTCCTCTCTCTCTCTCTCTCTCTCTCTCTCTCTCTCTCTCTCTATATATATATATATATATATATATATATATATATGTATGTATATATATACTTTTTGTGGTACTGGGGTTCCTGGAAGCCCTTCTATATCCAGATATCCAGGCTACACCCCGAGAACTATTTTTTTATTTTTGGAAAGAGGGTCTCTTAAGCCAGCGCAGCTGGCTTCGAACCTGTGCGATCCTCCTGTCTCTGCCTCCCAAGCGTATATTTATTTTTTTGAAACAGGGTCATGCTAGGTTGCTGAGAGCCTCACTACACTGCTGAGGCTGGACTCGAACCTGTGATCCTTCTGTCTCAGCCTCCCAAATTCTGGGATTATAGATGTGCATCACCATGCCTGCCTTGTTGTTTTTATTTTGAAGGATTTATTTTCAAGAAAAAATAAATTCAATCTTTACCAAAATTTTTAGTACAGGAAATGCCAACCACCTCAGATCAAATGCAATGGGAAAGTCAGTTTGACCTCATTTATAAAATAAGTCTATTTATTTATTCATTTCATCATTTTCCTTGAGCAAGTTATAGTCCCACTTGAAAAAAAAAAAGATATTTTAAATGGACAGGGCCAAATGCCTACTGAATGTCCCTCATGGGCACACGGAACTGAGGAGGCCATCTGTGGTCTTGGCCAGGGCTCTAGAAGTCAGATCTGGGATAAGGAGAAGTGGCAGGACTAGCAAGGACTCCCATGGCTTCCTGTCACTTTTCTTTGCAAACCCAAGCTTTCATTTTTTTCCCTAACCCTGTTTAAATTCAAATGCATCTCTATTTCTAGTGATCTATTTGAGTCTCCCTTGAATCTATTCTTGGATGGTATATCTGAAAACTAATTTATTTTTTGAAGATTTAAAGACGTTTATTAAAAAGATAGAAATACAGAAAATAGAAATACAGCCCCATGCCAGAGTGGCATGGAGGGTGACTCGAAATGAATACACCCCTGAGAACTAATTTTTAAGGTCCTTATTTCACAAGCATGGGCAAGAGGTGTCATGCTACTTTGCTGGCCCATATTTGGGAGTGTCTCCCCAAGCCACTTGTCTGTACTTATTAGAGATCTTGGATTGGAACCCAGATCCATGGACAGCTGGCTCAGCACTGCGAAGCTGAGATGATAAATTGAACACAAAGGGGTTCCCTTGAAGCGTTTGTACTCACTACCTCTCCTTTGCAGTCCAGCTATTGTTTGCAGACAGAATGGCTAAAGGTTATTTCTGATCCCTGGAGGGATCCTATCGGGATTTATATCAGTCATTAAAAGCATGCCGCGTAAGGTGACTGAATGCATCCACCAGTACTGTTTCAGGCAGGAAACAGCCAGTGACTCCCATTCACTCCCAACCCACGACAGGACTTGTTTGAACACTTTATCTTAGTCCAGCTGCCAGAAAACTTTTCATTCTCTTTCCTTACTTGCAGGGAGCCGCCTTTCCTTGGATATCTGAATTCGGAAACATTTAACATTCTCCCAGGAAATAACTCCCTTCAGAGCTATTGTCTGTAAGTGCTAAAGTGATTGATTCCAAAGTAGCTTGCGTAAATCAGGGGTGTTGATTATTAAACACAATGGTAATTACCAGGGAAGATAAGGAAAACAATATAGTCCTGTGAGTAATATGTGACAATTGAAAGTAGGACCTATAATGGACCTTTAATATGGTTTACTGCAGTTAAAGGAACAAGACTGGCGAGGCATTGGCTGATGCGTCTGCTTCTGTCCCTGTTTCTCTACCTGGCAAAAGTGATGTGTAATCTCTTTTTTCCCCCATCTGTTCATGATGACCTTAGAATGCTCCTCATTCCAGCCTTTCAAGGAACCATCGCCAACCAGTTAGATTTACCAAAAGGAAAAGTGGCCTTTAGATCGCAATGATGGAGCATAATGATTTTATACATTGGACTGTGAGTTATTTGAGAGTCAGTTTGACCTTATTTATAAGGGCAGCACTTCTTTACCTCTATGTTCCTGACATCGAGATGCACTGCTTATAAGAGGCAATATACACATTTAGCAAATACTTATTAAACTGAACACCTCATAATACACAGTTGCCAATCTAGCACTCTCTATTAAGAAGTATTGCTTAGCTCATGTATCTGTATGTAAAATGAGCTATTGGTATGTGGATATGCTCTCACCTCAGGTTCTCAGGACCTAAGGCTGGCTGAAGAATGGACAGAGCGTGGGCATGGTGACCCACGCCTGTAATCCCAGTACTTGGGAGACTGAGACTTTAGGATTTGAGGCCAGCCTCAGCAACTTACTGAGACCCTGTTTCAAAATAAAAAATAAAAAGGGTTGGGGGTATAGCTTGGAGGCAAAATGTTTCTTGCTTTCATCACTAGGACTTAAATAAGTAAATGGAAAAAAAATAAATGGATTGAGCCCATAGCAGTGTCTTCTGACTGTAAGCAGCCACATCTCATTACCCCAGGGTGCCCCATGCATATCAGCACTTCTGATGCTCAGCGGGTGAGCACAGGATTAAGATGTTGCGAGCACTAGGATGGATGACCCTCGCTGGATAATGTAAGGATTAAATAATTCAAACTTTCATCTCTCAGAAGAAGCTAAGGAACACCACACATACCCATCAGGCAGTATTACTGTGTCACTGGTTTGGGTCTGGATGGTCCCCCAAGGCTCACTTGTTGAAGGCTTGGTCCTCAGTGCTGCAGTGTTCAGAAATGGGGCTCTCAGGACATGACTGGATCATGAGGGCTCTGTTCTCATCTGTGGACCAGTCCATTGATGGGCTAATCATTGGATGGCACTATCAGGAGGTGTTGGAAACTCTTGGAGGTATAGCCTATTTATTTATTTATTTATTTATTTATTTATTTATTTATTGTGGGTCTGGGGATGGAACCTAGGCACATTTGATATCCGAGCTACATCCCCTGCCCTATTTTTTATTCTTTATTTTGAAACAAGGTCTCACTAAGTTGCAGAGAGCCTCACCAAGTAGCTGAGGCTGTCTGCGAACTGCGGTCCTCCAGTCTCAGCCTCCCGAATGCTGGGATTACAAGCGTGAGCCACCTCGCCCAGCTAAGGTGTAGCCTATTTAAAGGAAGTATGCCCTGGGAAGGTATAGCTTGTCCCTGGCCCCTTTCTTCCACTTTCTACCTCTGCTTCTTTGCTTTCATGAGCTGAGCAACGTTCCTCCACAATACCCTTCCTCCACAATGTCTGCCTCACCGCAGACCAAAACTCACAGAACCAACCAAACATGGACTTGAACCCCTAAACCTGAGCCAATATCAACCTCCCCTCCTTTTTAAGTGTTTTTTTTATATCAGGTATTTTGTTACTGTGGAGAAAAGCTAACTAATGCAACAACTCTTTTATATACAATGGATATAAATACTTTTCCTGAAAAGTATCATAAATTTCTTCAAAGAGACATGAGATCTTTTTTTAAATCACATGCTCTGAATTTATAACGTGATAAAGAAAATTTCGGCATCAAAGTGTGAGCTAACATTAGGATCCTTAATGGGAAATTGGCACTACTTCTGAAAATCCAGGCTACATGACTCCTATTCTTCTACTGGAAACGCCTGCACTCTCTCGGCGTTCTGACAGTGATGTATTTTCAAAATGTGTGTAGCATCACAGAAAAGAGGCACGAGCGGTCTCAGTGCATGAGTGAGTGGGGAGGCAAGTGTTATGGGATGCCTAGGTGTTTCTGTTGTGGCATGAAGGTTGTAGCTGAACTAGAATAAGTCGCTCTAGAGTTCAGGGTCAGGCAAGGAGTGAAGAAGATGAGGAAAACCTGCTGGTAACACTTATGTGGTCAGTAACCAGGTTCCATCCAGTGTGGTACAGAGGAGAGAGAAGGGGCATCAAAACCAAGCTGGGTATAAATGCTGATTCCAAGTCTCATGAACTCTATAGTTTCTAGATGTAAAAACATATGAATAATACGTACTTTACAGATAGCTCTGAAGATTCATGAGAAAATATTCATAAAGTACAGATACTCCTGGCACAATTAAATTCTCAGTAGACATTTCTTCGTTTTGCTCTCAGGACCCAGAATACCAGACCAGGGGATAAGACATCTGCTTGGCTGAGTAGCAGAGTCAGGACCCTGAAAGCCCACCAGGCACACACCACTGCAGGGGAAGCTGCTTCTAAGGTTCTGGGAAACTCCTGAGTAGCCCGCAGTATGGGGGAAGAAAATTCTTTAATGGTCTGCAAGATTCCTGCCCCTGGGTGTGCACATCTTAGAGAATCTTTTCCCCTTGATAGTGAGTGGAATATATGATGATGATAAGAGGGTAAATTCAGTGGCTCTGTTATGTTGTGAGGGTATATTTTTATGCTTGTGATGTTATGTGATGTGATTACATGGCAGGACTAACTTCAAGAAAGGGAGGTGATCCTAGACAAAGTGGCCCTGATCAGATAAATGATAAGTAAAATAAAAAATTAAATGCGAGTAAAATAAAAATAATGTGCATACGGCGGAGTGTGAAAAACACGAGAGAGGTCCGGTACACGTGGCATGTAAAGTTTTAATGGCACGGCTCTCCCGGGGATCAGGGCGAGGCACTGTGGGGCCCGCACGCCTGTCCGAAGCTTGAGGACGCGGGCTCTCCTTTTCAAGGTATGCATCTCTTGAGAGGAGGGTTTACTCGCGGGAACGCCCAATTCTCGCGGGGGTTTCAGCCCCTCCCTTGCCCTGCAGAGGTCATGTGACACAAAGTCACATGAGTGCAGGACCCAACTTAACAATAAATCCTTGAAAAAGACTCGGGTATTGTTTTTTTTTTTTTGTGTGTGTGTATATTTTGGGGATTGAATCCAGGGGCATTCTCCTTCCAAAGTATGCCCCTAGCCCATTTATTTATTTATTTATTTATTTATTTATTTATTTTCATTTTGTTTTGAAACAGTCTCACTAATTTGTCGAGGCTGACTTCAACCTGCAATCATCCTTTCTCAGCCTCCGAAGTACTGGGATTATAGGTGTAACCACTTTATTGGGCTTAAGATCTTCTTGAAGTAGGAAATCGGTATGAAGGAAAGTTTTTGTTGTCTCTGTTTTGTTATAGTTTCTGGCTTTATAGATGCAAAAGGCCTAGTGTTGAGAACAGCCTTTAGGACCGAAAAGCAGCCTCCCAGAGCTGAGAGAAGCCCGCTTTGACAGTGATCAAGAAACAAGGAACAGAGCCAGCAACCACGTGAGCCTGAAACGGGGACACCCAGCTGAGAGCACAGCTTAGGCGAGATGCGGGTCCAGCCTGTGAGACCTTGAGGAGAGAACGTAGTAGCACTGCTGTGCTTGGACTTCTGTCCAAAGGAAATCGTGAACTTAGTAATGGCTATGTCTTTCAGTCACCCGAAATGGTGGCCATCTGTTGTGCCATGGTAGAAAATGATAGAAAATATTTCTTATCAGATATATTTAGATCTTTTGTCATCTTTGTCCATGGTTTTAAAGGGTCTTTAGGAATTGTGGAGTGCATCCATTCTGCCAGTCATGTGCGTTAGGTATTTCTTCCCAAGTAGCTTGTCAGCTCGCTGCAGATGGATTCCAGTTGTTGTTCTTCGCATGGTCCCGTGTAGGGTTCAATGCACAGGTGCTGAGGTGAGTGGCGGGTCAAGCAGGTGGCCTTCTACAAAGCATTCGCCACCCCAATCTCATCCAATGCTGTTTGACTATGACCTTGAGGTTGGACAGAGAAGGGAGCTGAAGCACAGAGAGAAAAAGAAATTTGCCTCTGGTTAAAAGAAAATATCTCCATATTTTCATAACTTTTCAGTCCAGAGTGGTTTCAGCACATTAGAGCTTTCTCTACAATGAGGATCTGAATGTGAAATACCTTATGCCTGGAGCAGAGTTTTGTTGAAAATGACCTTGAGGGTTCCCCTTGCTTCAAGCCAAGGGGAGCAATGCCCACACTTTCAGTCCCATCCCATGTTTCTCAGAGCTTTGAGGAGTCCCATGGTTGTTTTTCCCACTTCTTTTCTGAAGGATAAGATGACCAAGGACAAATTCCTTTGCTTTATAATGATGTTGAAATGACAAATATATTGCTTTAAAGGATTATTGCAGAGATGGTAAATCACATGAATTCCTCAAGAGTTCAACTCTACTCTGAGCTTATTAGAAAAATCAAGGGTGTTTAACTGAGGGAGGTGTGAAGGGGGAAGAGGGAAATTCCCTAATGTTCATGATGTACATTCACAAACATATCGAAGTCAATCACTAAGCCAAACACGAGAAGGACGGAATGGGGAGGGAGTTGGGGAAGGGCTAAATGAGTGATGTATGCCTGTCTGCCTCTGCCCTCTTATACCCCATTAAGCTGTATGACTACAATGCACCAATAAAAAAAATTAAGAAAAGAAAAATCAAGGATCTTTACTTAACATATACTTGAGTACCCACAATGTGGGAAGCACTACCCTGATATCATTAGATATTTAAAAATTTTTATTCTTAAAATTTCCACCTGCATTTCTAGGTTGTAGAGAACAATGTCAATATCATGAAAACCATTTATCCTTCTTCTACCACAGCCTTCTTCCCAACCTTATTAATATACACAGGGGCACTGGGAATTGAAACCAAGGGCATTCTACCTCTAAGCTATACCCTTAGCCTTTTTTATTGTTTTATTTTGAAACAGAGTCTAAGTTACTGAGGCTAGCCTTGAACCTGTGATCCTCCTCAGTTTCCCAAGTACTGGGATTACAGGCATATACTACACCTCTCCTGACTGGCATTTAATATCTAGTTGATGAGCACACACATTCTTCACATTTCCTTTGACCTAAATGTGATAGATGTCCTGAGTCTACTATCCCTGGTATCTCATTCCCAAGAGAGAAAATTCAACTCTTAAACTCTTCAGCAGGCTCTCTGCAGGTTTCTAGTCACCTTCCTTTTTGCCTAGGAATCTGGTGATGTTGCAACAGCTGTTTATAATTGCAGCCCAAATCCTAAATTAGCAAGGCTAAGTGGAGGAATCACTTAGCTATTACTCCTGGCCCCTTAAAGTATTTTTTGAAAAAAATGCCAAGTGACATTGACACTACTGTTGGAGTCTTTAAATAACTACCAGTTCCGATGGCCGGCTTCTAAGCTGAGCAGCCCCCACGCACACCGCACACAGTGTCCCTGGCTCCCCGGTAGCAGATAACTAATCAACACACCCTGGAAACCCCTTTTAGACCTCAGGCTCCGTTAGCAACAACACAACAAACAGTTGAAAGGGCTTCTGGGTGTAAGCCTCTGGCTGCTTCGAGAATTGTTGCTAAAATAAGGGGACCGAGCGCAGGTGTTCTCAGCCCTCAGAAGAATCAGCCACCAGAGCAGGGTCAAGGCCAGGCACGCTTGGCCAGGCCTGAGAGGAAGTCCTTAGGAGAGGAGTCATGGCCTATCTGCAGACCAGGGTGGCAGGCAGGAGGAATAGACAGATTTCTTCTCTCACAAGACATATCAACCCTCTCATCTAGTTCTGTCACCCGATGCTCCACGTGTCCAAGACATTATCCAGGCCACCTCTGTTTATCTTTTTGAAGCTTGGGCTATGCTATTTCTCATTATCTAATAGTTTCATGGTCAAGCATTTGGACTTTTACAAGGTGTCCACCACCCTGAGGTCATTGGATCTTTAAAGATTCTTATCCTTAAAATTCCCAACTGAATTTCCAGGTGGTAGAGAACAATGTCATTATCATGGCAACCATTTAGCTTTCTTCTACCATCTGGCCACAGCATTCTTCTCTACCTTATCGTTGGCAGCTGATCTCTATGAGCCCTGAGCTTGAGCTTAATGGAACTTCCTTTCCCAAACATGCCATTTACCTTGTCTTTGCGGGGACGTTTGTTCATGTCTGGAGACATCTTTATTTGTTCTACTGCAGTGAGGGGAAGGTTTGATACTGGTATTGAATGGATAGAGGCCAGGGTATTAATAAACATCTTAGAATGCCCATCGCAGCTAGGTCCCTATGGTGATGAATTACTCACCCCTGAACGGCAGTGCTGCAGAGGCAGAAAAACTCTGGCATAAACTATTAATTCTATGGGGAACATTCTTCTTTCTTTCTCCCTCCCTCCTTACCAATCTATTCTTTTTCCAAAATCCTGTTTAAGTTTGCCATCTTCTATGAAGTCTCTCTCCCAACCCTTTTCCCCTTCTCTTCTTGCTTTAGTTTATTTGTAACACTTTCCTAATCTGTACTGAAATACTTTAAACTTCTTACTTTTATGCAAAGGAGCATAGATGACAGGGTCATGCTTCCTTTAAGAGCTTGAAAACTCTTCTTGAATCTTCAGTTCTGTGCTTGGCTTGAGTCCAGACCACACATCCCTGCCCCAGGGCTTCTGCGGTTGAAGTCACACTGAACTCTGATGACGGCGCCCTCAGCGCCTGCTCTGTCCCCATCCGCTGTGTGTCTGTGTGAGTTCTGTACACCTCAGCCCAGACAGGAAAGGCAAGGCCTTTCCTCTGTATTTATAAGATTCCCATTCACAAAAGGCAAGTTTTTCAGAATGCATTTCACTTACAAGAAGAGGCATGGAAGGAGTTTGCACTCAAATAGTTTTAAAGGAAACATCAGGCATCTTGGCTCCCTGACCTCAGCCTCTTTCTCCAAGGAGAAGTTACGATCCATCAATCACTGTCTCCCATGGTGTGCTGAGATCACCAGCTCCTCCGGCTGCCCCTGACTCTTCTGGTTCCTCATTATTTCTTCCCTCTGGGGTTAGCTCCAAAAAATCTAATTTATTTGCACTTCTTAAGTTTTGGCTTTGCCCTCCTCCTTTTCCCCAACTCAAATCTCTCCACCTAGGTAAAGGAAAAAAGTACACAAAACAAAACAAACGAAAAACAAAATGAAACAATAGTAGTGTGTTTTCAGGTAACAACTCTGGAAGGGAAGTTTGATTTTAAAATAGCAACTCGGTCGGCTGGTCGGCTGGGTGTGGTGGTGCACGCTTGTAATCCCTGTGCTTGGGAGGCAGAGACAGGAGGATCGCGCAGGTTCGAAGCCAGCCGCGCTGGCGTAAGAGACCCTGTTTCAAAAATATAAAATATGTCTGGGAGTGTAGCCCAGAGGTAGAAGGGCTTCCAGAAACCCCAGTACCACAAAAAAAAAAAAAAGAAAAAAAAGAAAAAAAAGCAATTTGGCTTGGTGTGATGGTACATGCTTGTAATTCCAGTCCTTGGGAGGCTGAGACAGGAGGATTGCAAGTTTCAGCCAGCCTCAGCAACTTAGAGAGACACTGTTTCAAAATAATGAATAAAAAAATAGGTCTGAGGGTTTAGCTCAGAGGTAGAATGCCACTGGGTTCCATCCCCAGTAAATACACACACACACACACACACACACACACACACACACACACGTATGCACCCACACACAAAATAATAATAGCAATTCACTGGGCATGGAAAAATGTATCTGCAATCCCAGTACTTGGGAGGCTGAGATAGCCTCAGCAACAGTGAGACTCTCTTTCAAAATAAAAAAGTAAATCTGAGCATGGTGGCACAAGTTTATAATCCCAGCATTAGGGAGGCTGAGACAGAAGGATCATGGTTTGCAGACAGCCTCAGCTCCTTAGTGAGGCCCTTTGCAACTCAGTGAGACCTTGTTTCAAAATAAAGAATAAAAAATAGGGCTGGGAGTGTAGCTTGGAGGTAGAATGCCCTTGGGTTCCATCCCCAGTACCAGAAAACCAACAAACAAGCAATCAAGCAAACAAACAAACAAACGTAAAATTGGGCTGGGGGTATAACTCAGAGGTAAAATACCCCTGAGTTCAATCCTTAGTAACCTCTGTCCAAGAATTGTTTTCTTTTTTTAACCTAGATGTTCCTTCTTGAGAATATTTTCTTTGGGGACAGAAGTTGAGCCTTCTGTATATATATTTTGGAGCTGAGAACAGTGCTAGGTGTGTTGTTGCTGATCAGAGACTAGAGAGGAGCTATTCTGCCATTTGGGTGTTCACGTGGGAAGAGAATGGTCAGGACTCTTCCCAACTCTTGAGATTCCCTGTGGGTTGTGGACTTTGGGGAGTGTGTGGAGCCTGTGTTTGAATATCCCTAGAATGATAAAAGGGTGCTAGATGGAAAGACCAGCCTTCTTTCTCTCCCACAGCTCACGCATAGATCAGCTCTAGAGAAGGAGCCAGTTCTCTTAACATTCAACTGTAACATTGAAAATTGATCTAGGGAGTCGCGAAGGAAGTAAACACCAGCCGAGGTATCAGAAAAGCTGCTTTAATCAGAACCTGGCACCTTCGGGGCGAAGTCAGCCAGCCATGGGGGAAGGGATTGACAAGCCATGCGTCCAGAGAGTCGTGCATAGTCCTGGTCGGCCGGCTGAGTCGCACGTGGTGGGGCGGAAGTGCCTGTGTTTTAAGTGGGAGGTTTGGCGGGGTGGGGCTAACAGTGTGGTAATGCTGATTTTCTCCTGACATCTGGAGCCTTGTGATGTCTGGAGTCTGCCTTGCAATGCCTGGATTCTGCTGATATCTCTGCTCCTGGCTTCTGGGGTTCCGCCTCCTGTCCCTGCCGTGGGGTCACGTGGGAAGAAGGGGGGGAACCCGACTTATCATCAGCCTTCTTTTGTGCCCCCACAGGAGGGGAGAGTAGTCAGTGGCAGTGAGGCTAATTTGATCCTTTAGCGCCAGTCCTCATGAGATGTGCAGCTTTTTGAGTACAAGTTTCAAAGAGAGGAGTTCAGATCTAACTTAGGGAAAGTAGTTATCCACTTACAGTATTTGATTTCTCAGAGACCAGTCCTTGTATAGGTTTCCTTGGTCCCCCCCTCCATGATCGTGACATGGAGACTCTGGGGATGAAACCCAGTGTTATTCTGAAACAGGCTCTCACTGAGTTGCAAAGGACCTCACTAAATAGCTGAGGCTGGCCGCGAACCCCAATCCTCCTGTCTCAGCCTCCTGAATGAGGGGATTACAAAAGTGCTCCATTACATCCAGCTTACATAGAGACATTTTAATCCTCGGCAAATCCTCAGAGCAGCTGTGGACTTGCAGAGGTTTGTGGTCCAGGCTCAAGAGGTGGGCTGTACTAGAACTTAGGGTTCTAGTAACACTAGTTTAGAATTTAAAACTAGTATTACTTACTCTATAGAGTTAGAGTTTTGTGGGCCATTTTGAAACTCTAACCATAATATTTTTACACTTCCAATGGAAAAAATTCATTGTAAATAAAGTACTATCATCATCATCATCATCATCATCATCATCATTGTCATCATAATCATCATTTTGGTACTGGGAATTGAACCCAGGGGTGTCCTATCTCTGAGCTAGGCCCTTGGCCCTATTTTATTTTTTAATTTTGAAACAAGCTCTCACTAAATTGCAGAGGATTTGTTAAGTTGTTGAGACTGGCCTTGAACTTGTGATCCTCCTGTTTTATCTTCCCAAATACTGGGATTATAAGCATGCACCATTATGCCTAGCTCAAATTATTTAATTTAAATAATACAAACTTTTTGAATAGACAACTGACTTTGTCTATAATAGTAACAAGAATAAGAATGCTATTCAAATAGATGCCCTTTCAGTGAGAAAATTGATAAACCATGTATACAAAACATTATAAGATGAAATTTAGTGTGGCAGAAAGGAGGGAATAGGAAGGTATAGAACACAGAAAGACCTAATTTCTAATCCCAGTCCTGCCGACAGCAAACTATGAGAACTTAAATCATGATCTATTTCCTTGTCTTTCTGTGAAAACAGGATAACAGTAGTTGTCCTGCCAACAGTATAGATTTGCAAGGTGGATCTAAGGAAATAGAGGGTTTGGAAAAGCTTTGGGAAATTAAAACAATTTTGTAGAGAATAACAATAGCATTGGTGTTATATGGGCCAGAATTGCTAAACCAGGTAATTGTAGCAGAGTTGCTCTTTTTTTTTTTTTTCAGAGTTCCTCATAGACATGGCAGGCTGACACTCACTGCCCAGGTCTCTTCAGTGTTGGTGGGTTCTATGTTGCTTGGAAACGCATTCACTGAGAGTTTCCATTTGGTTTAAACACAGTGTGGGAGGAGGAAGATGTGGCTCTGGGTGATGTTCATATGGAAATGCTGAAAACACAATGCCTAGGAGCCTGCCATAGATTTCCAGAGATCATATTGGGGTCCCTGGGAATATTCCCTTAAGGCCTTCCAAGGGTCTCTTCTGTGGTAGCGGGACAGGCCCCGAGAATGGTATTTCACAGACTTCCCTGAAAGAGACCTGCTCACCCTGACCCCAGACCTACTTCTATCTTGGTGCCAACTTTCACTTTTCATAATTAGAAATTTACACATTAATACCAAAAGGTATGTGTTTGCAATTTTAGGTATAGGACCAATATTAGCCTTTCTAAAGACAGGTCCAACAGGGTCTGTTTTCAATATTCCACCATCTTTCTGTTACCCTGAAGACCTTGAATGTAGTGGGAGTTATTTTCTCTGTGGAGTTGGGGGAACCCTTCAGGAGGCTCTATGGGACATCCTGGTGGTGGTGCAGGGAGATGGGATTCTGTGGGTATTTCTTATCTTTTAGGCTCAAGCGGATTTCATGAGATTAAAAAATGTTTATTAGCAAATCTGAGGAGCACCAAAGAGTTTAGGGGAAGAGGTAGCTTGTGTCTGAGAAGTATTAATGCCTTCAGGAAGATCCTTAGCAAGTCTCAGTGTCAGTCTTGTTCCTGGCAAGAATCCTGGTTGGAAAAAGAGGTGACCCTCAAGAAGGACTAGTACAAGTAGAAGAAAAGTACTAGTGGAAGAAAAAATCAATGAAATATCTGCAAAGGGCTGTGGCAGTTAAAGGAAATCATCGAGAATTAGGAAAGCATACAAGAGCTACCAGTAGCTGGGAGCCATCTTTCCTTGGGGTGATGGGGTGGTGTTGGAACTCAGTGAGAGATATAAGAGAGAGATACCAAACCTAGCTTTGGCAGAGGAACGCAAGGGCGAAACTACCCTGGCCCAGAGACCACACTGCTGGGACAGGGCCACCCTGATCTATTAGTCTTCTATACTTCCCCTTCCTGCCAGGGGTTCCCCACAGGGTGTGGATGAACCCCCAAGGAAACCCAAAATCAAGGCCAAGGTAGAGGCTGCTCATAGTCTCCCAGAGGGTGTAGACTCTTTTCAGACAGAAAAATGGAAGACACCCAGCACACTTTTCTTGGCTAAAATAATCTCTGTCAAAACACTCAAATAGAAACAAACACAACTTAGTAGAACAAGCAAACAGTCATAAGTGGGAAGCAGCATCCTCACCTCACCCCAGTTCCGCTTCTCGCTTGATAGAAAGTTTTGGGTGGGCTCAGTGTGTTAGGACCTTCTCTTCTCCCTTCTCCTGGGTAGTGTGTGGATGGAGAGAGTTTACCAGTAGACACTTGGTGATCATGAGCAGACCGCCCAAGCCCTGGTATTCAGAGAGGGATACTGAACATCTATAGATGTTGCAACTTAGGAAGAAGAAAGAGGAGAGTGGCCAGGATGCTCATATTCCTTTGAACCTGGTCAAAAATAAATGAAGGCAGGGGGAGACAGAATCTTGAGAATAATTTCACCCTAAAGATGCTTCCCTCCTCCCATGAGGCACTGGGGGATGCTCACTGAGAGCTGCAGATGTAGGCATTGATGAGAGAAGACAAGGAGGCTCTGTTTATGCCCTAGTGAAGGAACACTATTCTCAGCTAGTGGCTGCTGGCTGTCTGGTCCAGTTGCCAGAGAGCATATCAGAAATCATGCATCTCAATGATCGAGTGTTTCAAATAGACTCTGTCTCCATTTGCTGCTCTCTCTTCAGAATGCACAGTCCAGGGAGTGAGAGATTTTCTCACAATTAATGATAATATTAGAAGAGATAAAGCCTAAGATATATTAGCAAAGTGCAGACCTTGCCCAGGTCTCAAAGAATGCAGACAACTGGGTATGGTGGTGGACACAAGTAATCCCGGTACTCTGGGAACCTGGGTTTGAGGCCAGCCTCAGCAACTTAGTGAGGTCATGTTTCAAATTTTTGAAAAAAAGGACTGGAGTTCAGCCTAAAGGTAGAATATCCCTGGTTTCATAACGAATACCAAAAAAAAAAAAAAAAGGAGGAAAAGGAGAAGGAGGAAAAGGGGGAAGAAGAGGAGGAGGAAGAGAAGAAGGAGGAGGTAAAGACATGGAGTCCAAAATAAGTAGAAGATATATAAAAGAGAGATCAAATGTGAAATGCGTACAATCCCTCCCAGGAAAGAATTAAGTAAGGTTAAAGACTATCTGGAAAAATAGTCACTGATGAGGTAAGGTCTAGAAGCATGAAGCTGAATGTCCTTTGTTCCTTGTTTGGAACAAATAAGATTTGGAAGGGCCATGACAGGTTCTGACCTAATATACCAGCAAACTAGATGTCTAAGGGAAAAATAGCAGACAAAGACAAGAGGGTTCAAATGTGAAGCTCTGGAACACTGCAGGGCCCTGGATGTTTCCAATCATATCTTCAAGCTGTTCTGCCATCAATCCTCTAAGAATCACCTAACAGAGTGGGCATGGTGGTGCATGCCTGTAATCCCAGTATATGGGAGGCTGAATCAGGAGGATTAAAGGCTTGAGATTGGCCTCAGCAATTTAGCAAGACCCTGTTTCAAAGTGAAAAAGGCTGGGTCTGTAGCTCAGACATAGAATGCCCCTGGGTTCAATTCCCAGCCCCCTTCCCCTCAAAAAACAAAAAAGCATTTGACACTTGGGGAAATCCTCCAGGCCCTGCTTAGGGTGTCCTCTAAATCTACCCTAGACAACGATCACCCTTCACATCTCTGTTTATTGATCTCCTCCTCAGGGAGATGTGTTACACTCCCGGGGATAGTGCCTCTGTAGCACTTAGCTGAGATGCCGTTTTACAATGATTTGATTGGTGTGTGTCTTCCCCACCACATGCAAAGCTCCACTAGGCAATGTCTATTTGCAAATAGCTACACTCTCAGATCCTAGATCAGTCTGTGGAAATGTGTGCAAGTTGTTGGTCGCATCTGTTTCGTGGACAATGGAGCAATGAACACATGTTCTGGTTTCTCGGATTCCCGTCTTGTTTCTCAGCACCTGGAATATCTTGTTCAGGGTGGCCTCTTGACATCAGCTACTCAGCTGCATCTTTTGCCTGACTTTGGTTTCAGTTTCTGGAGTCTAAAGTCTGTGTTAGTGAAGTAACAGTAGACACAGGAACCGCACAAGGAATAGAAGAACAAAGTTCTAGAAGGAATACATAAAAAGGACTAAGACAGTTGATTAAAAAAAAATCATGCGCAGAAATCATTTGAATTGAGATTTGCCTGGCTGTATGGGTAAGGTATAGAATCAAGAAGACTGCAAGAGAAGAAGAAATTCCAAGAATATACTGAAATACTAAATATAATTAAGTGAATCTGTGTAAGAGACATTGATCTCATCAGTCCAGGTGCCTGTAACTGTAGACATCTTTGAGGTCAATGGCTTTCACACTGTTCTTGTATACCTTCACTCCTAGTTTGTTCTGAATAGCTCCAATTAACCACTCTGAAATACTTATTGACTATGAAATTGCTTTCAGCTCACATTCCTGAAGAAGTAATAAACAATTGTATTCATCTCTTTGTTTTGTAAAATGTGCCTTGTAATCTCAATTATGCACACAGCACTTAGTGAGCTCCCCCCCGCCCCGTTCTCTCCCCATACTTGATATTGGGATTGACATTAGTAATTTCACATTTATACGTAACTTCAGTGGCAGCGTTTCTTTCATTGATTCTCCCTCCTCCATCACCATTCTCCTCACACCCCCTCTATCACCCCACTGGGATTTCTCCTCCATTATCTAATGGGGGAAAGAGGAACTCTTCTCCAGTGTTGGTGGGAGTGTAAACTAGTTCAGCTGCTATGGAGATCAGTGTGGAGAGTCCTTAGAAAAATGAGAATGGATCCCCCATATGATCCGGCTATACCAGTCCTGGGCATCTTTCCAAAGGGATTGAAGTCAGAGAACTACAATAACATATGCATACCCATGTTCATAGGAGCACAATTCACAGTAGCCAAAATATGGAACCAACCTAGGTGTCCATCAACAGATGAATGGATTGCAAAATTATAGGAATTACACACAATGGAATTCTACTTAGCTATAAAGAAGAACAAAATCATGTCATTTACAAGAAGATGGAAACACCTGGAGAATGTTATGTTAAATGAGATCAGCCAAGCACAGAAAGAGAAGGGTCATATGTTTTCTCTATTATGCCCAAACTAGGGAGTATTAGGAATACCAGAGGGTCTCCAGATAATGGAGTAGAAACCTCAACAAAGTTAGAATGGAGGGTAGGAGAGGAAGAAGGCTGAGGTTGATTAATGGAGGAACTACATTCAAATTTGTGTGAAAGTATGAATGTAGCATGGTCAACCTGGACACTCATTGTTGGGAGGGGGAAGAGGAAGTGTGGGGAGAGAGGGCACCAAACACAGTCTGAATGTATGCCATTTTCAATATGATCCACATAAAAATAAAAATAATTAAAAAAACAAAAATAAAAAGACTAAAAAATGGGGTTGTGGGTATAGCTCGGATGTGCAGTGCCCTTGGGTTCCATCCCCAGTACCGCAGGAAAATAAGAAAGAAAGAAAGAGAGAAAGAGAGAGAGAGAGATTCAGTGAATATATCTATTGACCAGTTCAAGATGATGACGAAAAAAGAAATAAAAGCAACACGGAATGTTCTGCCCCCCAAATATACTCTAGACTGTCCACAGAGGTGGTAGGAGAAAGGGTGTCATTCTCTTTTGAAGAATAGATTAAAATTGTGCCAATAAATAATCTGCTGATAACTAAGAGTCTTTCCTTTTTCCAGAACTTCTCAGAGGCAACAAAGGGAACAAAGAGAAGGATAAGGATGGAATTCTCAAAGGATAAACAAGATTATAACGACAGACCTGTGGGTTCATATGTGAACACCAGGACCTGGTTGTCAGTGATGGCCGGGGGCCCCTGGGTCTGCTGGCCTCCCTGGGAGTCAACACATCAGAGCCCCATAGGTTCAAGAGCTGTGACTCCAGAATTCATGGTCTAAGAAGAGAGAGACAAGCTTGATGTCACAGTGAGGTCAAGGGCGACAGTTCAATGGAAAAGGGAATATATATTTTGCATTTTTTAATTTCTATGGAAACAAATTATTGCAAAATATCAAGAGTTTATATACTTACAAACTGAAAGTAACACAAATTAGGCAGGCATGGTGGTGCATGGCTGTAATCCTAGGAGAAGAGTGCAGGTTCATGGCCAGTGCATAGTAGTTTAGTGAGACCTCGTTTCAAAATTAAAAAACAACAACAACAACAATAAGCAAAACAGGGCTGGGAGTGCAGCTCAGAGTTAGAAAACCCCTGGGCTCAATCTCTAGTAACCCCTCCCCCAATAAATAAATAGTAAAAGAAAAACACAAATTTATCATCTCATGGTTTGGAAGGTCAGAAGTCCATGATGGGTGTCACTGAGCTACAATCACACTTTGGCAGGGGAGGACTCTGTTTTTTTTTGTTTTTGTTTTTGTTTTGTTTTTGCCTCTTCCAGATTCCAGATGTTGCTGTGCTCCTTGGCTCCTGACCCCACACTTCTCTGGCCTCCTCCTCCTCCTCCTCCTCCTCCTCCTCCTCCTCCTCTTCTCCTCCTCCTCCTCTTCTTCTCCTCCTCCTCCTCCTCCTCCTCCTCCTCCTCCTCCTCCTTCTTCTCCTTCTCCTTCTCCTTCTTCTCCTTCTCCTCCTTCTCCTTCTTCTGCCACATATCTTTCTTTGACAGGCAAAGAAAACTGGCTACAATCTTACCTTCCCCACTGGTGGTCTTTAAATACAAAGAAGCATTCTGCAAATAAAGAACTGGGATGGGGCTAAGGGTGGTGGTGCACACCTGTAACCCTAGTACTTGGGAAGCTGAGACAGGAGGATCACAGGTTGGAAGCCAGCAACAGATATTTAGTGAGAACCTCAGCAACTTAGTGAGACCCTGTTTCAAATAAAAAAAATTAAAGAAAAAGGTTTAGGGTGTAGCTTAGGGGGAGAATGCCCATGGGTTCAATTCCTCATACCAAAATAACTGGGATGGGAGATACATAGATGCATCTCAACACATACAGATAAAACCTTTACAGCAGAAACAACATGTCAAGCACATGAATTCCATAAGAGACCAAAGAGTATAAACTCATGAAGATGAGGCCATTGTCTATTTGGTTCTTCTCTGGATAATTAAGGTCTAAGGAATAATTATTTACAGAATAGGCCAAAGTGGCTTTAAAACTGCAGAAATTACACAGAAAGTGAAAAGATAGTATAAATAAAACTTTAAGAGTATAGGTACAAGGATTTTTATTTTTTTAATTAGAGAGAAGGGAAAGGAAGAAAACCAGCTGCCTAGAGGTGTGGGAATTGTTGTTGGAGAAAAGAACAAGCCTGTTTTTGCTGATCTGTCAGGCCTCCACTGGTGGATACTTCCTTAAGGTTCTCACCGAGAGCAGCCCACTCTGGCCTCGTCAAGAGAGAAAGTGGTTGGTCATGGATTCCCATACTTGGGAAGTTGGCACAGGAGGATTGCAGGTTTGAGGCCAGCCTCAGCAACTTAGTCCCTCAGCAATTTAGTGAGACCATATTTCAAAATTAAAAAAAAATATATAGGGTAGAGGGTGTAGCTCAATGGTAGAATTACCTAGGCACAATCCCCGGTAAGACACACACACATGCACACACACACACACATGACACAGACAAATTTGAGACTTGGCATATTCCTCTGGGGTGGTGATGTCAGTGCTCAATTAGGAGGTAGGGCGTTTTATGGGAAATAGTGTTTTTCTGAAAAATAAGGATTTGTTTTTAAAGGGAAAGATTTATATCACACTGAGGAGATGATGAATGAAATAAATGAGAAGGTACAGAATTTCAAAAGCAAGCACTGGGAAAAAGGGATGAAGGAAGATGGCGGTGGCTGCGGTTGCAGTGGCGATCGTGGCCGCCGAACAGGACAAGCATTTCTCTGAGAAGCCCTGGACATCAGACTTTGGTTTAATATCGGATTGGGACAACTTAAGGAGAGAGAATTAATGGCGGAATTAGAATCAAGATGACAAGGAGGCACATGCCGGGCAAGAAAAGCAATTTTTGGAAAAACATCCCAGAAGGGATTAGAGAAAAGACCACTTCAGCCGCGCATGCTGGGGACTCTTAACAACACACCTTATAAGAAAAAAGAGCCGGACATGGTGGAAGGAGCCGAGCAGTGCTGGGCGGGGAGCTGAGCCGCGTGTCCTGGGAACTCAGCGCTCTTGGCTGCCACGCTCCTCCGTGCTGAACTGGGGGTAGCAGTGTGCCTGGAACAGCAGACCCTGCTCTATTGAGTGAAGCTGTGGGCCTCTGCTCTTGGAAGGAAGATAAAATTCATTGCTGCTGAGATCTCGATCTCACAACCTCTTCAAAACACACATACTGTCTTCTTTTATTATTAAAAAAAATACTGGAGAGGGGCCAAGATGGAGGCAGTGGCAGCCAGGATTCGGGAGATGCAGACAAACTCTATCCAATCCACTTCGAACTTTTGAAAAAAAAAATGTGAAAGGAGACTGGCCCTGCCGTACATGCTTAAGAATTCTGGACATCATATCATGCAAAGAAGGAGCTCAGCAGAGAACCAGGAGGAAGGCAGCGCTGGTGGAGTGGCCGGGCGTGCCGGCGAAGAGGGGATGGGGCAGTGCAGGGGCGCGGGCGCTAGTGCTGGTGACAGAGGTGGAGGCTATTATTTTGGAGAGGCAGAGTCTTGATTCAACCCACCTTGATCTTCTGAAGAAATTGCCCCAAAGGTAGAAATTGGAGGGGCAGACAGATCCAGTCCAGTCCACCTTGAGCTTTTGAGGAAATCTCCCCAAAAGTAGACTGACTGCACCTGCCACACATGCTCGAGAAGTCTGGACAACATGTTAAGTAGCAAAAGGGTTTGGGGGCTATCAGAGGGAGCTCCACATAGCCGGGATGGGCCTATACATTGCGTGTTCTGGGAGTCATCAGCCCTCATGGCTGCTGTGCTCCTCTGGCAGAGTCGGAGGCCAGGGTACACGTGGAACAGCAGAACCTGCTTTCCAGAGAGAAGCTATGGACCTCTGCCTTTGGAGGGAAGACAAAATTTATTGCCACTAGATATTTGGGGTCCCAGCTTTTGCAAAAGACATGTACTGCTTTCTCATATTAGAAGAAGAAGAAGAAGAAGAAGAAGAAGAAGAAGAAGAAGAAGAAGAACAACAACAACAACAACAACAACAACAACAACAACACTGGGCCTAGTGGCGCACACTTGTAATCCCCACGCTTGGGAGGTGGAGACAGGAGGATCGGGCTGGTTTGAGGCCAGCCTCACTGGCTTAAGAGACCCTGTTTCCAAAAATATATATATATATAATAAAAATAGAGATAGGTCTCTGGGAGTGTAGCCCAGAAATAGATGGGTTTCCAGGAACCTCAGTACCAAAAAAAAAAAAAAAAAAAAAGAAAGAAAGAAAAAAGGGAACATAAGTAGACGACCTGCTCATAGTGACAGAGACCAGAGCCTGATGCACAGCAAGGCCAGTGCTGGGGACTCTGAGGCCAGGATAGGAGCCTGCCAGGCGACTAGGCCGGCGCCGGGGCCAGGGAGGCTGGGATTGGAGCCTGCCCTGAGACAAAGCTGGTGCTTGGGCTTCTGAGGCCAGGATCAGAGCCTGCTGAGGGGTTAGGCCAGTGCCGGGGCCAGTAAGGCTGGGATTGGGGCCTGCCGTGAGGCAAGGCTGGTGCTGGGGCCTCCAAGGCCGGGATCGAAGCTTGTCAAGTGGTGAGGCTGGAGCTGGGGCCAACGAGGCTGGGATCAGAGCCTGCCGTGAGGCAAGGCCGGTGCTGGGGCCTCTGAGGCCGGGATCGGAGCCTGTGGAGGGCTGAGGCCAGCACTGGGGCCTTCAGGAGTGGGATTGGAACTTGCAATGCGGTATACACAGAGAAATATCACAGAAAATAAAAATATCAGATGCTTTCCCTAATATGCAAAAACTAGGAAGAAATGGGTAATAGGAGTAGATCTAGTTGAAGAAAGGGTCCTATGGAAGAGCAATTAAGGTGACCAATCAGAGGGGATGGGATGGGGGAAGATGGAATCTCTTTAAAACGCATGATGTATGTAAATAAATATATCAAAGTTAATCACCAAATCAAGCATGGGATCGAGGGAGGGGAAGGAAGTGGGATGGGGATAGGATAAAGGCTAATTGGATGATGTACGCTTGTATATCCTCACAAGTCTTGTATTCCATTGTGATGTTTGACTACAATGCACCAATAAAAATATATATATTTTTTAAAAAAGCAAGCACTGGAAGTTGTCTTGCTTTTAGATTTGAGATGTACATCTTCATTGTCAAAATCTATTATAGAAAACAACCAGAAAGAATAAAGAGGAAGATGTATCAGTGAGCGCTTTGGAAACCACAAGTTTGATAAGACTATAAACCACTTCCACCCGTGGGTTCTCGATCAGTATTTGCTGATTGGAGGTGAACAGAGACAAAATTTGGGGATGCACAACCAAGCCCCAGACAGTGGCCCTCCCTATCAACCAACGTGTGTGTGTGTGTGTGTGTGTGTGTGTGTGTGTGTGCTTTTTGGTGAATTTTAATGCTGCTGAAATACCTAAAAGAAAACCAAGTACAAAAAGTGCTATTAATGGGAAACAGTTTAATGTTAAGATTGTTAAGGTCCTTACTCCAACATCAGAGGCATGGGGAAAATATATCATAGTCCACCCAACTCAGGAAGTTACTAAGCAAAGTCCACCATGACAAAGAATGCATACCTCAGGGAGAAATAGGAGTCCTCAGGAACTGCAGATAGGATAGAAAATGATGCAGCTGCTTGGGAAGGCAGTCTGAAAGTTCTCAAATGAGAAAGCACAGAATAACCATATGACCCAGCCAATCCAATCCTAGGCGTATATCCAGTAGAAACAAAAGCATGCATAAACATGATACTTTTTTTTTGGTGGTACTGGGGTTCCTGGAAACCCTTCTACTTCCGGGCTACAGACATATACATATGTGTGTGTATTTATATATATTTTATATATATCATATATATTTTTTATTTATTTGGAAACAGGGTCTCCTAAGCCAGCAAGGCTGGCTACGAACCTGCGCGATCCTCCTGTCTCTGCCTCCCATGCTCGGGGATTACAAGTGTGCACCACCACGCCCGGCAACATGAAACGTTTTAATGGCATTATTCATAATCACCAAAGGGCAGAAATAATGCAAATGTTCATGAATGGACTTGTGGATAAACAAAAAAGTAGTAAAATCATACAGTGAATTATTATTTAGCCATAAAAAGGAATGGAATATTGAAACATGCTACAACTCAGATGAACCTTGAAAATATTGTGCAGAGTGCAAGCCAGTCATAAATGTGCCGATATTATGTAGTTTCTTTCATCTAAAAATCCAGAACAGGAAAAATCTATAGAGAAAGAAAGATTTATGGTTGCATAGGGTTGGGAAGAGAAGAATGATGTATTTCTTTCTTTTTGAGATTTCTGCTTTTTTGTTATTATTATTATTATTATTATTATTATTATTATTATTATTATTTTGCATCAGAGGTTGAGCCCAGAGGCATTCTACCTCTGAACTATACTCCTACTCCTTTTTTTATTTTTTATTTTGAAACAGCATCTTGCTAAGTTGCTGAGGGACCTCACTAAGTTGCTAAGGCTGGCCTTGAGCCCGTGATCCTCCTGTCTCAGCCTCCCAAGTACTGGGATTACAAGCATGTGCCACCACATCTGTCTTGGAGGCTTTCTTGTGATAAAAATGTTCCAAAATTGACTGTGGGGATGGATGCTCGTATCTGTGAATAAACTAAAGACTACTGAATTATACACTTAAAATGGATGAAATAAACCAGGTTGTGGTGGCAAATACTTGGGCGGCAGAGACAGGAGGATGACAAGTTTCCAACCACTCTCAACAATGCAGCAAGACCCTGGTTCAAAATAAAAAAATAAAAATGTATAGCTAGAGGTATAGCTTGGAAGTAGAATGCCCCTAGGTTTGGTCTCCAGTACCAAAAAGAAAACTGAAACAAGTATGAATGAAATATATGTGTTTGAGCTGGGTGTGATGGCGCACGCTTGTAATCCCCGCGCTTGGGAGGCGGAGACAGGAGGATCGCGCTGGTTTGGAGCCAGCCTTGCTGGCTTAAGAGACCCTGTTTCCAAATAAAAAAATATAAAAAATAGGTCTGGGAGTGTAGCCCAGAGGTAGAAGGGCTTCCAGGAACCCCAGTACCACCAAAAAAATAAAAGAAATATATGTGTGTGAGTTATATCTCAATAAAGTTATTAAAAAGTTACACAAAAAAGAAAGGAAAGATTGCATGCCTTAACTTTATTTATTTTTTATTTTATTTTTGTGGTATTGGGGATGAAACCCAGGGGCATTCTATCTCTGAGCAACACCCCCAGCCCTATTTTTTATTCTTTATTTTGAAACAGGGTCTCACTGAGTTATGAAGGGCCTCACTAAGTAGCTGAGGCTGTCCTCAAACCGCGATCCTCCTGTCTCAGCCTCCCTAATGCCAGGATTACAAGCATGCACCACCACGCCCGGCTGCATGCCTTAACTCTAAGTAGTGTATGGAAAAGGTGTCCTTTCAGCTCCGGTTTGACAGTTCCTGTAGCCAGATTTTATGGCACCCTCAGAAACGATTTGCTTTTCACATGGAAACTGCATGTATTGAAGGTCATGTTTGAGAGTAGTCACTAGTGGGACCCTGAGGTTGAAAACAGGTGGGTTTTCCCAGGAGTTCCTAGGGAGGGGGAGTGTGACTTCCTGTCTCTCCTGTTGCTTGCCAGCTGCCTTAGTGCAGAGAGGAAGGCTGGACCTGGATGCCCAAGATGCGCACGAGATTTAGCCCTGCGAGATTACCTGCAAATTTCTGTCTAGATGTGCATTCTTCTGAGCAAAGGGAAATTCTCCTTTGAGTTCTGAGTCCCAGATATTTAAGAGACTCTGATTCAGAGAATAGATGGAGACAGAAAGATCCCAGATCTTGTTTTAACTGCATGGGTTATTTATCTATCAATTGGTGTTAAGAAATTATGCACGTTACCCAAAGATTTTGATATTTTTTCTACCTACTGATTACGCACACAGGGCTTACCAATATGCCATTATAAATGTTCCTGGGAAGAATTGAAGTGCTGTCAGTATCTATTACCTGGAAAGCAGAATTTTTTTAAATTTCAATAAACAAACAAAACCTCAGTAAGTTTTCTGAAAAAGAAGATATCAATTTTATTCTTTTATAGTTTCACACAGTACAGGAAATCACATCCTAATTGATACTGTGGATAACTGAAGCAAAAAAAAAGTAGTCATGCTGCTTCTCTGACGTCATTTATTCATGCATTCATTAAATATTTATATTCTGAGGGCCGCTGTGTCCTGGCTGGAGGATAAAACAGTGAATGGAACAGAGAAGGACGGAAGCCCTGCTGAAAGGTAGAAGCTTGGAAATGTCATTTCCCTTCCTTTGCTATTGGATGAAATTACCACTTCAAGGAAAAAAAAAAAAATATATATATATATAATCCAGAGTTGTTCAACTTTATGTAATGAAAATTCTTTGGAGACACTGGTACATAATTCAGGGTTCATTTTTCAGAAAAAAAATGTCCCTGGGTTGGTACTAAAGAGAAGAATCACCAAAATTGAAGTCTTCCATGGGAATGATAAAGTTTATGGGTCATCTCTAAGCCCAGGGCAGGGAGAGCATTCCTAAATAAACACTCCCCCCATCTAGATGGAGAGAAGTAGCTGAACTTGGAGTTAACAAGCTTCCCATGACGTCACCGCGATCCCTGCCCTGACCTTCTGCAGCTGGACACACCTTTCAGTTTCCCCCTGGCCATCCAGAAACCCAGGGGCAAGCTGCTGTTCGGAAATCTTTACAGTATTGATAAAAATATTACTCTGAAGCTAGGGCCAAGAACTTTCTGGGCACCATTAAGGAGAATAAAAGCAGGGCCAGACCTTTCTCTTGGTATTTTATCCCCACTAAAAAATAAAAATACTTATGAATAATCACTTCCTTCCCTCTTTCTTTCTTTCTTTCTTTCTTTCTTTCTTTTTTCTTTTTTCTTTCTTCTTTTCTTTCTCTTTTCCTTCCTTCTTTTCCCATTTTCTGTCCTTCTTTCATATATGTATGCTTATTGAAGGCTCAAGATCCAATCAAGTCCATTATTTTCTTTCTTTCTTTCTTTCTTTCTTTCTTTCTTTCTTTCTTTCTTTCTTTCTTTCTCTCTTTTCTTTCTTGGTGGTACTGGGGGTGGAACCCAGAGGCTTTCTACCTCTGGGCTATACTCCCAGACCCATTTTATATTTTCTTTGGAAACAGGGTCTCACTAAGTTGCTGAGGGCCTCACAAAGTAGCTGAGGCTGGCTTCGAACCTGCGCGATCCTCCTGTCTCAGTCTCCCAAGCACGGGGATTACAAGCGTGCGCCACCACACCCGGCCAAGTCCATTATTTTTAAAATCATATCTTAGCACCTAGGAGAGTGCCTCGTCTACAGATATCAATAAACACTGAGTGAGTAAATGAATGATTAAGATCGGTGGAAAGTCTATTATAGATAAGGAATGGTGCTAGGCCCTTGGAATGAGGTGGGAAGGGAAGGGAATTCCAGGAAGAAGTAACAGTCCGAAATCAGTGAAAGTCTGTGCCCTTCTCTTTATCCAGTATTTGACCTGGGAGCTCAGAGTTATAAGTTAGATATGTAAGACTTGCATTCTTTTCTACCACATTCTAACTATGAGACTTAGGCAAATTATCAAAACCTCCTAGAGCCTCACTTCCTTTTTCTAAAATGGAATAATGCTATCCTGTCCTATATACCAGGGTTTTTATCAACTGATTTCATGTGTGCCAGTCCCTCTGCCAACCTAAGTAAATAGTAGATTAAACAAACAAGAACACCCTAATAATTATGAATATGATTATGACATGAAACAAGTTCAGATAAATTGTCATGCGTGTGAACAGTACTGCAAATTCAGTAATCCCCTCTCAATTATTTATAGATGAGGATACTGATTCAGAAAAGTTAGGTAATTTTCCCAAGTCCACACAGTGGCAAACAGCTCAAAGGAGATGAGCAGATCTCTTCCTTCCCTGAATTCTGTGTCTGCTCCAAATTCAGTTAACCAATAAACAGAGAAATATTTTAGCCAATTGCCATTTTTTTTTTTTACCATTTCTTGACACCCTTCTGGGTTCCAACTTAGATTGTACAAAAAAGATAACTTTTCCACATATTCTTTTTTTGTTTGTGTGTGGTACTGGGGATGGAACCCAGGCGCATTCTACCTCCAAGTGACATCCCCAGCCCTATTTTTTTATTTTGAGACAGGGTCTCACTGATTTGCAATGGGCCTTATTAAGTCGCTGAGGCTGTCCACGAACCACGATCCTCCTGTCTCAGCCTCTGGAATGCTGGGATTACAAGTGTGCGCCACCACGCCCAGCTTTTTTCTACATATTCTTAAAAGATTTCAAGTGAGTCTTTTGCTCTTGTGTTTATGAAATAGTACAATGCTGTTCAAATTATTGAAACCCCTTGCATCGCTGGTTGGGTGAGGGGGGACTGAGTTTCTCAGGCAGTAAACAGACAGCCAGCTTCAAATAAATGACAGCCAGAAGGCTGTAGTCTGCCTTCATGTTCCACTGAAGACATTCCGTCGGGATGATGATGTCATGTAGCCGCAGGAGAAGTGTAGTCCTGGAAGAGGATCCAGAAGTCTAAGTACGTCCACCTTGCAATCTCAGTACAGTGTCTACAAGGAACCTGCTCTGTGATGGGTTGCCCTCATGACCAGGACCAGGGTCCCCCACGTGGAGTTCCAGATCTCTGTGCTGCTGTGGATGCTGAAGCTAAGAGGGGTAAGACATGTCCCCAAGAAAGCATGCTGGCTTGTGCCCCAGTTTAAAAGAGAATATTTCACGTGTGCCTTGGGGGGGAGGGGGGGAATGAGTTCCTGGAAATGACCGCGCCGACCCAGTTACTCCAGCACTTGTTCCATGGTTGGGTGGTGGTCGCATGGTGCCTGGGAATCCCTGTCCCAAATGCCGTAGCCCTTTGCATCTGCTTTCATGTTCTCTCCTAAGATTCTCTAAGATTCTCTGAGGCCATGCCCTGCCTGTGACTGTGGTTCCTTGTGGCTACTGTGCCCTGCATTGCTGAGAGCCTGGGTGGTTTACAATGGTCTCTCGACGGGGACTCCCCGCTCACCACCGGTTGCCTGGCTAGCTTCATCCTCTCTCTGCTCTGTCACTTCCTAGGAGGTGCCTCTGGCTGAATTTTACTACCTGTTTCTTAGACTTTCTTGGCCCATTAGAGGCACTTCCAGAACATTCCTTCAGAACAGTGGGCTCTGACATTTCCTCACTACAACCCTGGGCAAATTGTTAATCTTCCCCAGCCTCAGTGAATAAAATAGGGAGGATGATAACAGCTGTCTCGTGGAGTTTTTTTTATTATTTTATTTATTTATTTATTTATTTATTTATTTATTTATTTATTTATTTTTGTGGTCCTGGGGTTCTTGGAAGCCCTTCTACCTCCAGGCTACACTCCCAGACCTATTTTTTTATATTTTTATTTGGAAACAGGGTCTCTTAAGCCAGCGCGGCTGGCTTCGAACCTGCGCGATCCTCCTGTCTCCGCGCGGGGATTACAAACGTGCGCCACCACGTCTGGCTTTTATTATTTTATATTAATGAAATGGATTAATATATCTAAAGTACCCTTGACGTATAGTAAGTGATGCTATGTGAGGATTAGATTGAAAAAGAATAGAGCCGGGTGTGGTGGCGCACACCTGTAATCCCAGTACTTGGGAGGCTGAGACAAGAGGATTGCAGGTTCGAAGCCAGCCTCAGCAGATATAGTGAGACGCAATTTATATGATGGGTGTGGTACCGCACATTACTAAAAAAAAAAAAATTAGGATCAGCATTCAGCTCTGAGCTGTTCTTCATAGTATCCTGGTAGAGAAAGCAAGGTAACATGGATGATAAAAGTAATTGAAATAGTGACTTTGATTTCCTGGGGTAGACTGATGAGCAAGGACTACTCTCTCCTGTATTACCTGCACAGATGCACAATGAGGTGGTAAGTGTGATACACAGTCTGAATTCCAGCACTGCTCTCTTGCTTCTTCAAGTTTGAGCTCCTTGCACTGCAAGACTGTCACCTGCTTGCCCAGCTGACCTTCCTAAGGACTTAAACTAGTTCTTCCCCACTTGGAAAAGAATCTACCCTTCACAGATTCTCAGTGAGCATCGTGGACTACGCTGCCTGCCGATGCCCTGGGTGATGCAGGAAGGCACCTGTATTCCATTCCACACAGCAAAACATTCAATAAAAATGTCCGGTAACTGTTTCTGCTCATCCTTCTCTGGAGTCTTCCTTCCCAGTAGCTAACATCCCTGATGTCCTTCCCATGGTCTGAAGTAATTCAGCTCACTGAAAACTGGCATGCCCATCTCAGCAAAGACCCCAATTACATGGAGCTGCTTTCCTTAGAAGAAGCAGAGTCAGCTGGGCGTGCTAGCACATGCTTGCAATCCCAGTACTTGGGTGGCTGAAACAGGAGGATTGCGGTTCTTGGCCAGCCTCAGCTATTTAGTGAGGCCCTTTGCAACTCAGTGAGACGCTGTTTCAAAATAAAGAATAAAAAATAGGGCTGGATGTTCAGTCCCCAGCATCACAAAAAATAAATAAATAAAAAGAAGGAAGCAGGGTCCCTTATTTGCCAGTAGGGCATTGTCTCTCAGCCCCAAGCTAGCACACTGGAATCCTCTGCCTAGAAGGGATCCCAATATTAAGAGAAGTATGAATGTTTTCCATACTCTTTACATAATAGCACTCTTGAGCACCTACTCTGCGCTAACAACCATTTGGGGCTTTAGACTCATCGCCACCTATTCTCTCAACAGTTCAATGATACACAGCTTTCTTAGGGGCAGGACAGAGATGAAGGGAAATAAACAGGTAGGGGAGGGGATCTAAAGCACAGTGGTTAGGAGCATGAGTCTAAGGCCAGGCTGCAGGAGCTCACCCACCTTCCATCCATCCTTCCTTCCTTCCTTCCTTCCTTCCTTCCTTCCTCCCTCCCTCCCTCCCTCTCTCCCTAACTTCCTCCCTTCCTTCCTTCTTTTCTACCTTTCCTACTGGGGATTGAAACCAAGGGCATTATATTTCTAAGCTACGTGCTCAGACATTTTTAATATTTTGTTATGAAACAGGGTCTCACTAAATTGCTTAGAGCTTCACTAAGTTGTTGAGGCTGGCCTAGAACCTATAATCTTTCTGTCTTGGCCCCCCAAGTACTGGGATTACAGGATGTGCCACAATACCTGGTCTTTCCTCTCCCTCCCTCCTTTCCTCCCTCCCTCCCTCCCTCCCTCCCTTCCTTTCTTCCTTCCTCCCTTTCTTCCTTTCCTTTGTACTGGGGATTGAACCCAGGGACATTCTACTTCCGAGCTACAACCCAGCCCTTCTTTGTTTTATTTTTGATTTTGAAATAGTCTCACTAGGTTGTTGAGAGTCTTGCTAAATTGCTGAGGCTGTCCTCAAACCTGTGATCCTCCTGTCTCAGCTTCCCAAGTACTGGGATTACATCTCTTTCATTTCCTGCTTATGGAGCAATAGTAGTTTCTCTCTGCAAGCCTCGGTGTTTCCTTTACTCAAACAGAGATCAGCATAGTCCCTCCCTCATAGAACGGTGAGGAGTAGTAAATGGGATGCTTGGCCTTGGATGTGAAGTGCTCTGTAAATGTTGTGATTGTCCTCAACTGCAGCGGTGGCTTTGGGGTTTTTGTTTGTTTGTTTGTTTGTTTGGTTAAGTCTCTTTATTCTCTGTGCCTTCTCTCTTATCTAAAAAAGAAGAGAGGTTGTATAATAATCCAAAGTAACAATTCATGCTCATCAAGGATGATGAACAGGCTTTGGAAATAGATAAAAGACCACACAATATAAAGGGCCATCATTCTCGATATATCCCGATTGGAACTGAATGAAGAACTCTCCAGGTTCGTGTGATTCAGAGAGGAAGTTTACATGTAATTCCCACGTCAGTTTTCCAAGTAACACAGTTCAAGCCCTGCACATCTCCTCTCTCTGGAGGCCCATCCGTAACTGTCATTTGACACTTTTACAGCCCACTTCCTTCAAAGAAAATGCTCATTGAATGTTGTACAATAAACCATTTCCTAGTCTCCAATAACAGCCACAAGCCCCTTCTCCTTTTTAATTAGCTAAATATTGTTTTATTTTCCCTCCTTTAAGACCTGACCAACTCAGATGCCCAAAGGATTAACTTTTTCTGAGTTGTCATAAATATATTCATCTAAAGCTACATACACATAATAAGGTAAAAACAGGTCATTTGCATTTTCCTCAGACTTTATCCCTTTTTTTGTGTGTGTGGCACTGGAGATTGAGCCCAGGGGCATTCTACCTCTGAGTTATGCCCCCAGCCCTTCTTAATTTTTTTTTTTAGTTAGAAATAGGGTCTTGCTAAATTGCTGAGAGTCTCACTAAGTTGCTGAGACTGGATTTAAACCTGTAATCCTTCTGTCTCAGCCTCCCAAGCACTGGGATTACAGGCATGCACTTCCATGCCCAGCTCCAGGGTAGTCTTCTTGAATCTCCAATTTCTTGTTTGCAGAATGGAGTCCCTGGGGCTTTCTCACATGGGTGCTGTGAGGATTCAGTGAGTTACTGAATGCCAACGTTGCCTTTTCGACAGTTGGTGCATATGATGGGTTTAAGCAAAATCAATTGAAGTTGAGCGCTTGTTTCTCTACTATCTGAGTCCTCATAGCTTCCATATCTGCTAGATACCACTAATGGTGCTGTTGGCTGCCTAACTTTTCTCTGTTGTTATTTATACCCCCTTTAAGAACACATCGAACTTCACGTTTGATGCCTGATTTGTGTTGATGTTCATAGTTAAAATTCAATCTAATACGCTTGCCAAGCCTTCCATGTTTATGTCTACTAGGAACATCAAATGCAAATGAGACATCTGGCTCTCCTGGGAGAATAGTCCTTGGATTATCTGCATCTTTGTCAAATCAAGCTAATGTGAAACTTCATGTAGCACCAGCCACGTCTGCCCTGTTTTCTTTGTTAGGGGTTAAAGACGATGATGGAAAAATGACCAGCGTATGATGAAAATATTTTCTGCAGTCACACTAATTTGTGTTTCTCTGTTAAGTTGAATCACTTGATTGTTCTGAGCAATTATTTGTCAAGTTTTCCATGTGTGCAGCACCGTTTTCAATTCTGTGGGAACTTCAAGAAAAATATGGTATAGACTCTGCTCATAAACTCGACCATTTTACAGAGAAAAACTATGCATTGAAAATCCTAGAAGTGAGTTTTCTAATTGCAGTCAGGATTCTTAAACGCAGGATCTCACAATTAACTTAGGATAAATTACAATTCAATACACATTGATTAAACATGTCCTAGCCGGGGGTGGTGGTGCATTCCTGTAACCCCAGCACTTGGTAGACAGAAAGAGGAGGATCATAGGTCCAAGGACAGCCTCAGCAACATAGCAAGATGCTCAGCAACCTAGCAAGACCCTGTTTCAAAACAACAACAATAATTTTTTTAAAGGGCCTGGGAGGGTAGCTTGGAGGTAGAATGCCCATGGGTTCAATCCCCAATAGTGTCCACACATACTTATACAACTACAAGCCACAGGTGATCTGTGATGAGCAAGCTTCAGTCCTTCTAAAGAAGTTTTGAGTTTAACTGGAAGGAGGCAGACAAATAATTACATAATTATACTACAGCAATACAACATGATCAGGGCAAATGTCAGTTGTCTAAGAAGGAATCGAAGACGGGCACATGCGCACGCACAAGAGCTGGGTGGATTTCAGTCCCAGCTTACATGCCAGCTTCCTCCTCCAAATTCCAGCACTTTATCTGAACTTCCATGGTGGCCCTTTTCCATTTTTGCATCCTGCACAAATATTTGTAGAATGAATGAACAATTTCCTTACCTTTTTTAAACACAGGAAACCAGTATCTATAGCTCAATAGCTACTGCTCAATATCTGATCCTGCGTACTATTAGCCAAGCTGCTGCCTGAGTGATAAAGCCCTGTGGAATTCTGAGAACTTACGTCTCTGCACGCCTCTGAGAGAGAGCCAACCTCTGGAATTTTAAACATGGCTGACCCAGCTTCATGTCCTGCTGGGGGACATATGAAAACTCACTGTGGCCAAAGGATCTTCCCAAATTTCATCTAAGAGCATCTCCCTTCCCTCCTTTGGCCTGTGCCCCCTGCACTCTTCAGTTTGGGTCCCTAACCATGTCTGGCTTTGCTCTCTGCTGTGATGCTTCTCAGGATTGAAGATCTGTCTTATCACCTGTATCTGACTTTTATTTGCATCTTTTCTCTCAGTTCTTTCTTCTTCTAGGACATTAGTGTTGCCTACAGCTTCAAGTGAAGGACCCTCACAAACTAGCCTTCTTGCTAAAAGCTCTCATGGCCTGAACCAGTGTCCTGGTTTGCCCTGAGTGAGGGAGAATTTGAATCCACAGGGAGAATGGGATTGGGGTGTTTTGTTTCCAGCAAAAGCACTTCGCAGTTGAGTAATCTTTGGTACATTTCTTTACCTTTCATGACCTATTTCTCCAAGCTGTTAAAAATAGAGTTAATATCTACCCTAGGTGGTCATGAAGGCAAAATTGAATGAACGTGTATGTAAGTGCCCAGGACAGAGATGACAGTGAAGAACGACAGTCCTTTCCTCTGTCACTTCTCCCAGCTGTGGCCTCAGTTTCCTCCAAGGCCCTGAGGTCAGCATGGTATTCCTCCTAAGAGAGAAGGATTAGGAAGGCCTCTTCTGAAGGAAATTTCAGACTTACCTCATTTTGATGTTGTTTTTCCTCATCTCAAGAATGCTGTAAGTATCCCCCAAATCCAATATTTACCATTTATTTGATTGAACATGTTATAATACCGAGGCCAAAGGAATCAAGGTCAGCAAAATAAATAAACAAATAAATAAATAAATCTCACGATGTGTACATCCTTTCCAGTGGCATAGAACAGGAATGTCTTAGCCATCTTATTTTTAACGAGAACATTAAGGATTTATACAAGAAATGAGATCTGAGTGGCTCCCTAACCCTGAGCCTCCCCCTGATGACCTGCTGAAGGGGGACTTGTAACCCTCTTCCCTGTGGATGCACACACAGCATTGTGTCCATTAATAAAGAAGAGCACACTGAGAGAATGCTAAATAAGAACAGGATTATATTCTAAGACTTGGAATCAAAAAGAATATGCCAAAAGGAGTCTGAGTTTTCAACTGTTTAGTTTCATCCTCTACATTTAAGAACAATGGCTAAGTAAGTAAGTATCCTTGCCTCTGATCCTTAAAGGCAAATGGGACACTTACCACTCTAGGTATTAAGGCCATCCTCTCTACTAGCCTCTGTATCCCCATCTCTATCTCTACGTCTTAGAGATGCATAAACTTTCTAATGAAATTGTGCATATTTCTGCAGCAGTTGTGTGTCATATGTATATGTTTGTATTTGTATGGGGGTTTGTATTTGTATGGGGGTAGTTTGCTCTCTATTTTTTTTCCTAAAATTAAGTGCTTGAGCATGTGCCAATGATCGTATAATAGAGAATTTCATATTTGGACATAGATATTGATTTTGGATGTGGGAATTGGGCTGTCACTAACAGGAAAGGGGCAAGGTCAATTGCTCTTCAGTCCAAGAGACAGAAGGTACTGGGGCCTCTGTGTTCACAGGCAGGAACCTGGAACTGCCATGGAGGCTGCTATTATGCTTCTGTCCTGTCTTGAGACTTCCTTTCATGGCAGCTAACATGCCCTAAAATATGAGGAGGCTGAGCGAGCTTAATAAGAATCAACCTTGATAAGACTTTGCCTTTCACCAGTCGTGGTGGTGCAGTGAGGAGAAAGGGGTGGGAATGGGGCTCCGGCAAGAACGGAGGAACGGCAGGCTCTTGCCAGTTCCCCTGAACTTTCACGTCAGCCTTTACTCACACAACCCAGTTTGCCACATGCGTTGCAAAGGAGAAGAAGCCAAGACTCAGAGGTGGAATGATCTCCCCCGTAGTCCTCTAGCTAGTCAATGAAGACTAGAATTAGGTGGGCTTCATTTTCTTTCAGTGTAGCCTCCAATTCCACAGGCCACACACGCACTAGAGAGGATGAGCCCCTCATACACCGCTGCAGGTTTTCTTGATTAGAATGTGGGTGTCCCTGCAAAGCATACCTGGGCTGTTCCCAAGGCTGCCTGTGTGCTGTGTGCCAATGGCACTTTCTCCTGCTGCATACAAGTGCTGTGGCTCCTGCTGATACACTGGAGCCAGGCTTGGCTTGGTCACCTCCTATTCACCTTGTTGATGAGAGAGATTGCCTCTCAGGTTATGGGAGTGTCCCCACAAGTGGCCAGGGTCTTAAGCTGGCATCCCCGGCCCACGGACCGTGTCTTGGGGATCTGGAGGGCATCTGCGGCAGGAATCTAGGAAAGTCGTGGCTGCTTAGGCTATTTTTGTTCTGGCAGTTCCAGGCATTTCTGGTTGAACGCTGCCACTTACAGTGCTCACTCAAGTTCTGCTGGAAGATGTTTGAAGATCTGGAAGCTATTTGAAGTTCAAAGGCTCCTGCAGATTTCTGCAAAGCAAGGCTGGAGGCAGCTTCTGGAGGGACAAAGGACATTAACAAACACATCTGTTTAGGCGGACTTGGAGGCATCTCTGTAGAGTTTCTGGCTAAAAATTCACCAAAGAAAAGCCATGGCTGCAACATTTTCTCCGAGCCAAAACGGAATGGGTTTTGGAACAGGATGGTTAGCACAAAGTATAGAAGATCCAGAAATGGTTTTGTTGAAGGTCAAAGAAGGAGAATCTGAATGCTCTGGATACTCAAAGAGCCAGGGCTAGGGCCTCCTGATGCAAATGAGATCCCTGGATGCAATTAATTCAGAATTTCTTTTTGGTCTTTGGGGCACATGGCCGACTTGATGCGATGCTCAGATTTGGAGTTTCTGAATTAATAAAAAAGGATATATTTAGTTTCTGTTTCTTATTTAGCAATGCCGGCCAAACTTTCTATTTGTGTTTTCTCCTATATGCACTACTTCCTTGCCTCCTCTTATCCTTCCCTCTTCTCCCTTTCCTGACCCCTGCTCCTCCTACACCTCTGCCCTCCTGGACCCCCTGCCCTGTCTCTTGCTATTAATATGTTGATTCTCTCAGATCTAAGCTTGAGCTGGGGCTGGTAAAGACCACTGAATCTAGATTCTTGTCTCTTTGATGAGGGTCGGGGGGTACCTCCGTGATGAAGAAAAAGGAAGACATTACTTCTTATTTTATGAGTTGGAGCCCCAAAACATTTTCTGTAGCAATACTGCTAACCTCTGGTCACTGACCTGACATCCTGGCAGACTTCAAAAGTGAAATGCAAAGGTGGAAACCCCTGGGCTCCACTAAAAGGGAGGAAAGTATGGAGCCTGGAGAAAGTCAGACAGCCTGAGATCCAACAATCCTTACTTCCTACCTTGTGAGTCTCTTGGGAACCTCAGAGTTCCCTTGGCAAAAATGATGATTCTGAGCCGAGCATGGTGGCGCACGCTTGTAATCCCGGCACTTTGAGGCTGAGACAGGAGGATCGTGCAGGTTCGAAGCCAGCCTCAGCTACTTAGTGAGGCTCTCAGCAACTTAGTGAGACCCTGTTTCCAAACAAAATATAAAATAGGTCTGGGAGTATAGCCCAGAGGTAGAAAGCCCCTGGATTCCATCTCCAGTACCACACACACAAAAAAATGAATAAATAAAAATAAATGATGATTCTAAACTCAAATTGCATTCCCAATTTCTTAATTTTGCTTTTTGTACTAGAGATTGGACACAGGGACATTCTACCTCTGAGCTACATTCCCAGCCCTATTGTATTTTATTTTGAGACAGAGTTTCCCTAAATTGCTGACACTAATCTTAAAGCTGCGATCCTCCTGTCCCAGTCTCTCAAGTACTGGGATTACAGGTGTGTACCACCATGTCTGGCTCCAATTTTTAAACTTTTGTTCACCTTTGCTTTGGCAGTTCCATCAACTGACAGACTTTGTCAGTCGTAACAACTGTCATCCTATTTACTGAATGTGCAGGTTTACAGTACCTGGAGCTATGGGTAGACTTCCCAAGTGGAAGATGGGAGCAACCAACCCCTATTCAAATCTTCCCCAGCACAGCCTAGCATGGTAGCCCACTCTTGTAATCCCAGCATTTGGGAGGCTGAGACAGGAGGATCATGGTTAGCAGACAGCCTTAGTTACTATGAGGCCCTTTTCAACTCAGTGAGAACCTGTTTCAAAATAAAGAATAAAAAATAGGGCTGGGCTGTAGCTTGGAAGTAGAATGCCTCTGGGTTCCATCTCCAGTACTGAAAGAAAAAAAAAAAAAAAAGAAAGAAAGAAAGAAAAGAAAATCTGCCCCTAGCACTATGGTGGGAGGTGGGATAGCTCATTCTGCCCTGGCTTTTTTCCAGACCCAGCAGTGACTGACTCTGTCCTTGGTGGTCTGTTTCTATTGACACTTACCACCTGCTAGTCCCAGGAAATTCTGATCTAATTTTCTCTTCAGAGCATGTATGAAGAAAAAAAAAAAAGGCAAAAAAAAAAAACCTTTTCTTTTGGAAGCTCAAAAGTAGGCTTGAAGTTTAAAAAAAAAATGAATGTTTACTAAAGGCAAAACCATGGGGGTGGGGTGAGGATGGAGAAGGAAGTATTTCTGAATACAGGATTCTGAATGCACCTGGGAGCCATGCTCGGAAAACTTCAACTATGGATCTAGGTTACTTTGAGGCTTACTGAATTTCCAGCTCTCACAAGACCTTCAGACCCTCAGGAGACTGGCTTGCTTTCGTTTCTATGGAAGATGAATTCCATTTCATTAGACCATGTGTTAGAATTTGGGCTTGGATTGCCCCCAGGAAGCCTCATGTGTTAAAAGCATGTCCCCAATTGACTGCTGTTTTCTCTCTCTCTCTCTCTCTCTCTCTCTCTCTCTCTCTCTCTCTCTCTCTCTCTCTCTCTCCCTTCCTCTCCTCCTCCTTCTTCTCCTTCTCCTTCTCCTTCTCCTTCTCCTCCTCCTCCTCCTCCTCCTCCTCCTCCTCCTTCTTTTTCTTTTTCTTCTTCTTCTTCTTCTTCTTCTTCTTCTTCTTCTTCTTCTTCTTCTTCTTCTTCTTCTTCTTCTTCTTCTTCTTCTTCTTCTCTCTCCCTCCCTCCCTCTCTCTCTCCCTCATCCCTTCTTGCTATCATGAGCTGAGGGTGCTTTTTTCTCTGTCACTAAGCCCTAAAGTCCTGCTGCCACGATTCCTTCCTGGAAGGCAGCTGATGATAATTTTGGACTGGACTCTTACATGGTGAAACTACATAAACCTTTTCTCTTCTAAGCTGTGCTTGTCAGATATTTTGGTCATCGTGATGAAGAAGCTAAGACACCGGAAAACTTCTGAAAGCCCCCAAAGCCTGCTCTCTGATGGAATATGAGCAGTGCTCACTAAAAGTGGACTTATCTTGTGAGGAAAGACGATGATGGATACAGGTCAAAGATGACCCTAGTTCTGGGAACATCCTTTCTCCATGGACTTGTCCTGCAGACCATAATTTTGGTCTTTCTGGCTACAGTTTCCAGGAGACAAATGAAGAACATCTGCCTGCCTTTCTTTCTTTCTTTCTTTCTTCCTTCCTTCCTTTCTTTCTTTCTTTCTTTCTTTCTTTCTTTCTTTCTTTCTTTCTTTCTTTCTTTTTTGTAGTACTGGGGGTGGAACCCAGAGGCTTTCTATCACCAGGCTATACTCCCAGACCTATTTTATACTTTATTTGGAAACAGGGTCTCACTAAGTTGCCGAGAGCCTCACTAAGTAGCTGAGGCTGGTTTCAAACCTGTGCGATCCTCCCGTCTCAGCCTCCCAAACGCGGGGATTACAAGCATGTGCCACCACGCCCGGCTGAGCATCTGCCCTTCTATTCCACAGCCAGTTAAATGTCTGGGGATGGACAACTGCATCCAGAAATGTATTTAGGGAAAGCATCACTGGCTGGTCAATTTGCTTCCTTGTCTGCCGACGTGGTTTTTGTCCTTGTTCATTTCAGATAATTCCTGATGTCCTGGTCTGAGGCACATCTATGCCACGGGAGTCAGTTACAGCCCGGCCCTTCAGTCTGCTCCTATGGGGAGAGGCTGCCAGAAGCTGCGGAGAAAAGGCGGGACTCGGGATGATGCTCATTTGCAGAAATAAAGCAAGAAATTGAGGCATAATTTGTGTTAGACAGCCCGTTGTAGTTTCTGGTGAGGAAGTTTTCTGAAAAAGTGAAGGAGGATAAGGGACAGGTGCAGCTCCCAATTCACTCAATTATAAATTATAAATGTGGATCAGTAGAAGAGCACAGGACTAGCATGTGCAAACTGCCCTGGGTTTTATTCCAGCACAGTAGAAAAGCAACAACAACAATAGCAACAAAATAAAGGAGACTTCTAGTTTCTTCTTTCTTTCTTTTTTTCTTCTTTCTTTTTGGTACTAGGGATTAAATCTCAGGGGCATTCCACCTCTGAGCTATACCTCTAGTTATGTTTTATTTTTAATTTTGAAACAGGGTCTCTTTAATTTGCTGAAGGTCTCACTGACTTGCTGAGACTGGCCTGGAACCTGCAATTCTCCTGTCTCAACCTCCAGAGCACTGGGATTACAGCTAGCTCTCCCCATACCTGGCTCAGTTTCTTTGTTTTAACATATTTCAGTTTCTAGTTCCAGGTTCTTTAGTGGATGCTACCTAGAGCACTGGTAATAGATACCTTTAACATTCATACCTCTGTAACTCCTTATAAATTATACTCTTCATCAATCATTACATAAGGAATTAAGGGAGATACCCTTTATCTTTGTTGTTACCCCTAAAAGTCTTTTGGTTGAAACAGAATTGTCTTGCAATTTCTCTCCTGAATGCTTTATGATAATCATGAACAATTCCAAAACTTCTTTGGATTATGTCAAAGAATCCTATTTTCCTTCCACAGGTGGAAAAACAAGGACAAGTGACTTCTTGAAACTAGATACTCTGGTTATCTAGTGGTGTTAGAAATAACGGATCGTCAAACGTGGCAGCGTTCTGGTCATCTCTATGTTTTAACCTGAAGAATGCTAGGAAATGCTAGCCATACATGTTCTCGCTTGGACCCTCAATTTGTAAATTCTGCTCATGATCTCAAGGCCCATAATTCCTAGTACAAAATGGAAACTTGAGGTGAGTCTAGATATCATCCTCGGGCACAGATACACGTGGAAGTGTTAATTATTAGGTGCAGCAATGCTGGGGATACTTGAGATGCCGGGAATCTTCCTGAGCTGCTTCTCTTTGGTTGTTTTTGCTGCCCTTTGAGTAGCTTCCTGCCATCGCTGTCACCCAGCCCATGAAGGGTTTATTCTTCAAAGATGATGCATCTGGGAACATCGCCTGCCCTGGGTGGCTCCACCCTCTGTGTCCTGGGCCAGATGGTCACAGAGCCACTTTACTACAGTGTGTGGAAATATCAGGCTATAACTCTATCCTGGTAGTAATGACGTGCCTGGACTCACTACTCAGCTCAGCTCATGTTGCTGCAGGGATAATTTCGCCATCTCCATTTCAACTTCCTTTTCGTACTGTCTGCCACCCCTTCCAGTAACCTTCCTCTCCTCTCAAGCTCTCATTCCTTCTCTCTCTCTCTCTCTCTCTCTCTCTCCCACACACACACACATATCAAAGACAAACAACCTTTCTTCGTGTTGCTCAGCTTCATAGAGAAATATCTGTGCAAGTCAGGTCTCCCCAAATGAAATAACTCTTGGTTTGGTAGTCTCTGGGTTTTGACTTTCCAAGTTACCAGCTCAAAGTTCCTTCTGAGGCATAGGCCAAAAGAGTGAAAAAAAAATCAAAGAAACTGACCTTCAAGCTGTTTATTCTTTAAGTTGGAGCCCTGGCCTCAGCTTCTCTCGTCAAAACCTGCTAGAGAATTTTGCCTGCAATTGCTCCAGATCATCCCATTATTTTAAAACCTACCATGCAAATTTCCAGACTATTTGAATGATGGAAAGTTCACATTTTCATATGATCTTCAATATACATAACCATATGTATAAACTCAAATTTCATTTATATTAAAATAGACATAAACACATATGGTTTCTTCTTTCTCTGTTAAAATAGACACGCATGTATACATATATATATCTGGGGGACATTTTCTTTTTAAACATTTTTAGTTCTTGTAATTATAAAAGAAAGATGTACATGTTGTAAAAACTCAAAGGACATTTATGGGTCGAGAGTCAAATGGATATTCTTACCTTCCCCTAAACTTTTTCTTCACTGATCCCACAGTGGGAGGTAGCTATTTAAAGTATGATAGATTCAAATAGAGGGATATTTTTAATGTGTTTATTTGAAATGCAATAGCATACTCAATTGCTTTAAATTTACTAGTTTTCAGATTAAATAAAACATGCAAAGTATATTAGAAGGCAATAAATGTACATAGTCAAAAAATGTGAACAATAGGAAAAACATATGATAGAATGCATTTCATCTTTCTCTATGTCTCAAGCTTCCTCTTCTCAGAAGCTGCACCTTTGAACATTTTCTTTTTACTCATTCCTGAAATTGGGAACAGGAAATTTAGAACAATTAATCTATTTCAAAAATAATGTCTAGCCGGGCGTGGTGGCGCACGCTTGTAATCCCTGCACTTGGCAGGCAGAGACAGGAGGATCGCGCAGGTTCGAAGCCAGCGGCACGCGCTGGCTTAGGAGACCCTGTTTCCAAATTTAAAAAATGTAAAAATAGGTCTGGGAGTGTAGCCCGGAGGTAGAAGGGCTTTCAGGAACCCCAGTACCACCAAAAAAATAAATAAATAAAAATAATGTCTAGCTCTTCTTCCCCCGGCCTTCATATGCATAGACTAGAGAAATGAAGAAAATCCTTTCCTTTGTAAATGTTCAGGGACCTCACAGCCTCATGAGGCACCAAATAAAAGTCAGCTATCTCAGGGGAAGCCACACATCGCCTGCAGGTGACAGAAGGTGTATGCTAACTCAGAGCTGGAAAGAGACATCACCACCCCAAGTCCAGAAAACTGGAACCTGATTGTAGCTCAGAGACTTAGTTGAAATTGTTCAAAGTTATGAACCAACTTGTCAGAAAAATCAGAACACATGTGTTTGGGTGGAATTGCAGGAGGTTTGCTGAGGTCCTGAGCCCACCCTCGGCTCCATGGTAAGAATGCCTGACCTAGTTCAGTCTCCTTTCCCTGTACCAAGGGGAAACTGAGGCCCAGGTGCGAATATCACAGGCAGCATGAGGTGGAGTTGCAATGACACTGAAGTCTCTTGACTCCTAGTTGAATGCGAGCTTTGGGTGATATAACGATGAGGACACCCTCTGGTTAATCTCACTCCACACACAATTAAGAAGTGAGAAGACGGTGCTGATAATCAATGTGTGCATCCTCCTACATAGTATCTTAAGGGAAAGTGGGTCACAAGGTCATTAGGTGATTGAAATAGTATGGCTCTTGGTACTGTGGCAGAGATCCTCAGAGAACCAGAACCCAATAGGATGTGTGTAAATATAAAAATTGATTTTAAACAGGTGGATCATATGATTATGGAGACTACCAAGCTCCAAGCCTGCAGGGGTGGGGAGGCTAGCAGCTGGAGACCCAGGGAAGATGTGAGGCTGCAGTTCAAATGGGAAGGCTGTCTGCTTGCTGGATGGATCTCTTCTAGCTCGAGGGAGGTCAGTCTTTGTTCTATCAAGGACTTCAGCTGGTTGGCAGAGGCCCATCCACATGCTGAAGGGCAACTTGATTTACATATTTAAAGTCCACAGATTTAAATGTTAATCTGATCCCCCTAAAAGACACCTTCACAGAAATGTCCAGAGTAATTTTTGAACAAATATCTGGGCACTGTAGTAGCCCAGCCAAGTTGGCACAGAACATTAACCATCATAATCAGTCTAGTCTGGATCTTTCTATGAGCTTCTATGGAGTTGAATCACAGCTCACTAGAATTGTTTGTATCTGCAATGAAAAGATGTATTTTTTATTTTTCTTTGATGATTAAAGAAGAAATATTTTATCTCTTTTGGGTGCTACTTTTTTATTGGTGCATAAAAGTAATTATACATCACAGTGGTGAGATGTGTTATACAAACAGATGTGCACAGAGCACTTGGTGTATTTCACTTTGTATAACCTCCCCCACCCTTCCCTCTCTTCCTCTCCATACAAGTTAATGAGATTGGTAGTGAAACCTTCTTGTATGAACATAATGCTGGGAACTGACTTACTAGTGAACTGCATGCCTGTTGCAGCAAGGTTATCCTGGAACCAGCAATATTGAATGCAGACAATATTAAATTGAATGACTTCCTTGGATTCTAGAAAGTGTGTCGAATTTCATTGTCTAAAATGTCTGTCTTTTAAGAGTTATTAATTCATTAGATGGACATATATCGGGCATCTGTGATCAGCCAGGAACTGTGTTAGCCATTGAGGAAATGTGTCCATTCTTATGTCAAGAAATTTTTTTATCTCATGGAAAGAATAGACACAGGAATGGAAAACTTTCTATAGCTAGTGCACTGGAAGAGATTTGCACAGTGTACTAAAGGAAGCATATTGTCAGGGGCAATGCCTGCCTTACAATTCTTTCTCTTCCCTCTTCATATTTACTGAAATGCCTTAGTTCTAAGACACAGAGGCAAGGGTCCCTCTAGCTGACATGCTTAACCTCACCTCAGCTCACCCATACCAAGTTTTCCAGCTCCAGAATTAGCTTTCTCTACAGTGGTTCTATGAGCACAAAATTCAGTGGTTTCCAGGTGGAATGCAGACAGAGGGGTAGGGAGTTTGAAACCAGAATAGAAAGGAGTTCAGATCACTTACTTCATCCGAGGGGGCATGGAGCCATGTGGGCTAATTTGGGTCCCAAGAACCGCAGCCTCTGGCATCCACATAAATGGAAGCCCCTCTTAGAGAGCCACTGGGGTATTTGATGGATTTCTAAAATAAAGATTTCATTAACAAGGTCACTGTGTTGTACTGTTATGTTAGCAATTATCACAGAGGAAGTTAGTTTGGGATTGAGACCAGATTTTCCAAAGCTGGGCTTGTAAACACCATGGAAGTAGACTTTCCTGTTGGTGATAGAAAGATTGACGTTTAACAGCTGCCTTTTGTGTAGCAATGACAGGTCTGATTATTCTGACGTTTGACCAAGCGTGTAGGTCGATTAGATTAGGGGTTAGTGGGTGTTTCCATTTCGGATTCTGTAAACTGTGACTCCAGAAATTCCACTTTTGAGCCTAGTGTGGTGGTGTACTCCTGAAATCTCAGTACTTGGGAGTCTGGGACAGGAGGATTACAGGTTTGAGACCAGCCTGAGCAACTTAGGCCCTCAGCAACTTAGTGAGACCCTGTTTCAAAATAAAAACTAAAATAGGATGAGAGTGTAGCTCAGAGGCAAAATGTGTCTGATTCAATCCCCAGTAACACACACACACACACACACACACACACACACACACACACACTTCACCTTTGATAGCACGTTAGCCCAGGTGGCATCTAGAGCTGAGGGAAAGGTTCTAGATTGTGTTAACAATTTAAAATTCAAGAGGATCAGCATAGTACAGATTGATCATGAAGAGCCCAGGGGTATCATTCGAAAGAGCTAACAGTTCTTCTGAAACCTACTTTTTTGCTTTTGCTTTTCCTTTTTTTTTTCTTCAGAAGAATTTAGGCTGTACTTCAGACTTTAAAACTTATGCAACAGGTGCATTTTCTGAAGACCAGGAGTGAGTAAATGCATGTTTATTATTTGACCTAAGTAAATGGAAATTCATTGAAACTGAATAAACCAAACCTTAAACCATTGAAAGAAATGACATCTTCATTCCAAGCAGGAACAAGCTTGAAACACTCTTGGAAAACAACTCTATGATTCAGAAGAGAGAGAAATGGGAACGATATCTAATTAGGTCAACTCCCAAAGAACGTCTTGGCCTTATGTTACTAAATTGTCCAGACCACAAAAGAAGAGCTAAAAACTGTTAATAAAAATAGTTTCCATGGTAGCATTAATTAGGTAAACTTTCACTGCTATTCAGTGCATTATTAAAGAAACCCTCAGATATTGTTTTGTTACAAGCTGACTGATAACCTATAAAATTAGATGTGGTTTGGCAAGGTGCAAAATTTGGCTATAATTCTTCGATTCTTCCAAGATACTATGTCATAAACTTACAGACAAGTGGTTAAACAAGGTCTGATGGAGCAGAAAATGATTTGAAGTCCGTCGTGGTCCTAGTGTAATAAATATTATTCCCAATAGTATTTTTTAATATGTGCTCCTGGGGTTTGAACCCAGGGACATTCTACTTCTCAGCTACACTCGCAGAGCTTTTTAATTTTTCATTTTGAAACAGGAACTTACCAGTTTGCTGAAACTCTTGCTAAATTGTGGAGGCTGGCCCTGAACCTGCAACCCTCCTGTCTCAGTCTCTCAAGTACTGAAGTGCCACCACGCCCAGCTTATTCTTAATGGTGCTTTTTAAATCACTGACACCAGTAATTTCAAAACCCAATGAACACCTTCTTTTGCTGGGTGATAATAAGCAATGATGTGGGCCACTATTTGTGATCACATTGAAACGGGACTCAACAAACTAATGACTATGTTGGCAGCCTATCCTTGGGGAATTTTTGCTTTGTTTTGTTTTTTGGAATGTTGTATTGCTACAAGAAAAACAAAAAAGCAATGAAGCAAGCCTGTAAACTGCGGTTAACTCATCAAGCCTGTAAACTGATGTTAGATCATCCCTTATCTAGTGTGAGGGAGAGTGAAAGGGATTGTACCCCAGAGGACACTTGGCAAAGCCCGGAGACATACTTGGTTGTCACACTGGGGCGGTGGCATTGGGGTCATCTTATGGGTAGAGGCCAGGCACTCTGCTAAACATGGTACAATGCACTTGGCAGCCCTCAACCACAAAGCATTATCTGCCCCCCAATGTCTGCAGTGCTATGATGAAGAAACTCTAGGTCTCAGTGAGATTTCACTGACAAAATCAGAGCCTCTCGTCATCTTTGTCAAAGCATATCATTGCTTTCCTTCAAAGCACTTCCCCCTCTCTGCATAATGCATCATTTGAGGGTCGATGCCCTGCCTGCTTTGCTTGCGATGCTTTCCCACGTCCCTCAATCAGAGTTAAGTCTATGAATATTTGTTTGAAGTAATGAAGAAGGGAGGAGGGGAACGGCAAAAGATACACAGCAGGAAGAGAGACCTGGCTTTTCTGAGCCCTTCATCTGTTATTAATTTGCTAATATGACAAGTTGCGCATGACTGATAATCCACTCTCTGCTTCCAGGGCTTGGGGTAGGCAAGGAATGAATGTGCTTTGCTTGGGGTAGCCGGGAGGAGTGGAGATGAGAGGGGACCAGAGCCTCTGCAGCAGCAATTCTCACAGAGGCAGATCTGGGAAGAAAGGGGTAGAGCATGGCTTTGGCCCCGCAGAGCAGCAGCAGTAGTGACAGAGCCCAGAAATGAGACATGCAAAGACCTGAATGACCTACCAGCCTGGCTGGGGTGGCCAAGGGCATGCATGGCAAGTGCCATCTCTGGAGATGAGGCTGAAGTTCAAGCAGGAGAGTAGAAAGCAGATGCAACTACCCACAGAGGAAGAAGAGCAGCATGAGAATAAGGAAACAGCCCTGGAAACAGTTCGGCTTCTAAAGAGTGTCTAGTAGACAAGGATGGAGAAAGGGAGGCTTCTGCAATGAGGGAGTTCTAGGAGGAGACCTGGAGAGACAGTGAGCTCAGAACAAGGTGCGGATCAGATGGGCTTGCCTTGCAGGCTGGGGAGAGGGAGCTGCCTGGTGGACCTGCTCCTTGTGAGGAAAGCAGCGAAGCAGTGGCGTAAGGTCAGGAGGGGGAGCTTAGGATGCACTTTCCAGTGGTTTCCATCTAGGGGGCAGCTCTCGTGTGACAAGAACACAGGAGATGGAGGCAACAGAAGACAGAAAGCCAAAGAATTAGCTAAGAGTGATGGGCATGCACTGTGCTTGTTCTTCTGACAGGCGTATAGTGTGCATGTATTTGTTGAGTTTTAGGCCATTTTTATGAAAAGCAAGCGGGGTCAACATTTCAAATGGGAGTATGGCATGGAATAGACCTGCCAAAGCCGCAGAGATATGGGAAAGAGCAGAGAAAGGCCAAGGAAGTAAATGAAGTTGAAGGGAGAAGTTTACAAGACTTGCCCTCGAGCCTCCAACCTCAGCCTCTGAGGATCTGTAGGCTTGTGCTGGGATGAAGGCAAAACCGCACAGGAAATGGTACAGTGGGGACACTGATCGTCAGTTACATTGAAACATGACCCATAAATGTAATACAGGACCTTTGGGGGACTCCAGATTGAAAAGAAACTGCATTTTCTTGGTGAAAAGGACCTAGACAAGGAAGAGATATAAGAATAGGGGTTGAGGAAGATTTAGTTTCATTCATAGAAATATGACCACAGACTATGTGCAGACATGTGACTATATACCAATGTCAATCTGAGTACTCCGTACTGGGAGGGAGGGAAACAGGGAGAGGGGTACTAAAAGCATGTGCATGTACGTCATTGTCAACATGATTTACCTTATGATGTGAGACTATAATGCACCAATAAAGGCACAAAATAAAATAAAATAAAATAAAACAATGCCCAGAAGTATTGGAAGGAATATAACAAGTGGAAATGAAAGAAACTCTGCTTTCTCTGAAGCAACAAGACATCACATAGAGTGACATTAGGGGCTCTCTTAATTGAAGAGATTGCCATATATCTACATACTAGATCAAAACATTTCAAGGCACTGAAGTAGGCTGAATAGCAGAGTGGTTAGGATCCATTTGTATAAAATTACATAAGTGAGTAATGTGTGTGTACAAATGCACAGAGAGATATAGTAACAGTGGTTCTTTTTTGTGTGATATTTATATTCTAGTGATAGGTACATTCATTTCCTCTTTATGTTGTTTTATTTTTTATGGTAGCATGCTTTATTTTTATAATAAAAAGAAATAAGGCTGTGTTAATTTTAGGAAGGAAACCATCTATTTATGTTTATATCTACCTATATAATAAACAATGTTGTAAAAAAAAGAAAGTTCTCTTAAAAAGTCATGTTTTTTCTTTTCTCAGGAAAAATAAAGTTTACAATAGGAATAAAACAGGAACAAATATTTGAAATGTAAGGCAAAATATAAACCACATCATGAAAGAAATGCAAACAAAGAGCTTAGGAATTGGGAGGTAACCTATCCTCTCTTAGGGATTCTACATGGGGACTCAGAAACTTCTCTCTTAAAACTCCCAAGGCAAAAGAAATTAGCCTCTCTTCAGAAACTACTATTCTAGAAGGTACAAAGTGCCATACATAGCTTATTCATTTATTTTTTTAAGAAACACCATGGGACAGATGTTTTTCATCTCCATTTAGAGATGAGGACACTAACTTTTTTTTTTTTTTTTGGTGGTACTGGGGTTACTGGAAGCCCTTCTACCTCCGGGCTACACTCCCAGACCTATTTTTGCATTTTTATTTGGAAACAGGGTCTCCTAAGCCAGCGTGCGGGGCTAGCTTCGAACCTGCGTGATCCTCCTGTCTCTGCCTCCCAAGCGCGGGGATTACAAGCGTGCGCCACCACGCCCGGCGTCACTAACTTTTAAATAGGTTAATTATCTAGAATGGTTTTGTGTCTTGTTAGACAGGGAAGGGAGTCCTAGAACTCAGGACCTCTTGATTTTCTAGCTCTGACTATCATACACATCTCAAGAGGTTCATCCTTAAGGAGCCTCATCACGAAACTTGGCTGATGGCAAACATTAAATCATGTAGGTGCAGGTCAGGCATGGTTCAGAAATGGGGTTGAGGAGAAAATTCAGTTAGGTAATTGAGACGAACAGTTTATGAAGCCATAGGAAGTGGGGTCATGCCATCCATTAGGAATGACAGAGTACCCTGAGCTAGTAACAGTTGGGTGCTAGTCATCATTGACTCAAGGGATACCAGGCTCACCATCGGACTGAAAACTAGAAAAGGGACTGAAAACAATAAAACCAGATACCGAATAGAACTCATGAGCAGCTCTCAAACATAATCTGTCATGTGTGAACACAGGTTCTATCTATTTCTCATGAAGGTCCCTGGGAAGAGGCAAAGCAGGGCTGAGCCATAATGCTTCTTTATCCACAGTCACCGAACACATGCAGGGGAACAAAGATCACGCTGTCAACACCTCCTTGTGGAGCAATGCAGAAGATTCCAACACAGTGCAGGTTGCTGTAAACAGACCTTCCAAGCTACGTGATGGGGATGTGTGTGATGAGATCTCAGATCCCTCTCTCAGCTGCCTGCACGTTTGCCATCCTGCCAACCTTTTCCACTTTTAATCACAGAAAGATATGCAGCAAAGTTTTAGAGGTCATCTGGATCCAAAGGACCCCTAAGTATCCTTTTTTGTCTCTTTCTATCCTGTAGCAGAGGAAACTGAGGCCCAACATTCAATATTTGGGGACTGCCTCATTAGGACAGAATCCGATAAGGTCAACATGTTCAAACCCATACTGAGAAAACTAAGTGTGTGGAAAATCGGAGCTCAGTCATCCAAATTCCCCTGGCTGATAAAGAAATGTTGTTCTTAGTCAGGACCCAATTTTTCTTGAATCTCAGTGTCCCCATATTATAAAAAGAGCATCATAATAAATTTATTCCAATGTTATTTATTTATTTATTCCCATGTTAAGTAATAAAAGGAAGTGAATGCATAGAAGCTTTACAAGTTCTAAAATTTAATAAAATTCACTCAGTTGTTCACTAATAAAATAACGATGTTTGCTCACAGCCATCTTTACCCTCCTCCATTTGGGCTTTGGAGACCAGCTCCTTGCAAGAATTTTGCTCCTAGTCAGCTGTGGTGGCTCACACCTGTAATCCTAGTACTTGCGAGGCTAAGACAGGATGAACACAGGTTTGAGGCCAGCCCCAGAAACTTAGTGAGGCCATCTGCAACTTAGTGAGACCATATTTCAAAATAAAAAATAAAAAGGAGTTGGGGATATAGCTCAGAGGAAGAATGCCCTGGGTTCAATCTCTACTACCACCCAAAACAAAACAAAACAAAACGCTCCAGAGAACTTCTTTCTGCTTCATCTTTTTTGTTTTCAGTAAGTCTTTTATTTTAGAAAAGCTTAGGTTTACAGAAAAATTGGGGAAGTGATTCACAATTTCAATATATCCATCCCATACCCAGCCTCATCTGTTTCTTTCTTTCCTATGAACCCTTTTGATCAGTGTGCAGACATGTGGGTTGCCTTACATGTTAAGAAAGAAGAGAAACACCTTCTCTCTTCACGTTCCTCTTCAATTATTATCCTATCTCCCCTATCACAGTAAAACTACTCAAGTAGTTATCTCACTAATGGTCTTCTCGACTTCACCCCCATTATATATGTAACCTAGGGAGTCAGGAACGCCTCCGTGTTGCCTAATCCAGTGGCTTCATCTCATTCTTTTCTCACTAGCATCCAATTCAAATATCTCTCCCTCTTTAGAAACCTCTCTTTCCTTGGCTTCTGTGGTCCCGTACCCTCTTATTTCACTGACTGTTCTTCCATCTCTTGTGCAACTACTTCTCTGCTTGCTCTCTGAATGTTGGCATGCTCCTGGGCATGGCTAAACACCTGTTTGTCCCTGTCTGTTTCCAATCCCTAGAGGATCCATTGGAGTTTCATGGGTTCTATCTGCTTCCTACCCAGTGACTCTGTGTTGAAGTTTCCAGTCCTCATCTCTACTTGAAAGATTGTAATTGCATTTTTACTTGCTGAGTTCACATCTCCACTTGTGTATATACTTATCATCTCAAGCTTCAAAGAGTCTAACAGAATTCTTTACCACTCTCTACACTGTACCCAAGCTAAGAGAAAGGCATTGTCCTTGACTCTCAAGCTTTCACAGCGAATGTACCAGCATGTTCCTTCAACTTTCCTTCAAACATATATACTCAATAATCCACTTTTTTCCACCCCCAAATACTCTTCTCTAGTTAAAGTCGCTTTCTTTTCTCCTGCCCAACCTACTGAAATGGCCTTCACAGTGATCCTTATTTTCCCCCACCCCAAGCTCATTCTCCACCCGGCAGACAGAGTGACAGTGTTAAGACATTCACCATGTCCTGCCAATTCCCTGCTTCAAACAACTTGACAGTACATTCAAAATAAATCCAAACAGTCCCAAATCCCTTGGCCTCTAGGGCTCTCTGTTTAAGCTGGCTTCTTTTTCCTCTCAGACTTTACATCCTATCTTTTCTTACACATCAGCCTCTCTTAAAGCTACAAGGGTGGAAACATGTCATTTGAGAGGTGCTCCATGGGATTTAAAAACCCAAGTAGAGGCGTCCTTTTATACTATTGAGACAAGGTGATTTCAATTCTGTGGCTTTATTGTCTTTAACATCCATTTTTTTTTTCCTTGAAGGAAAAAATCCACCCCCTCAATAAAGAAATTAATAAAACAAAGCATACAAACATCCCGTACCACTTTCTCTTCACATATTGCCTTCAAACATGCCAATCTTGTCTGTCTTTTTAGCATGGAGTCAGATAATCATTTCCCCCCACGGGAACGAGGCAGGCATGAAAATTGAGTTAAACTCTAGCAAAATAACCCAATACATTTCCTCTCCACTTATGTGCAATCTTGATTCGTCTTCATTGTGACCGACACCTCTGACGAAGGAGCTGTGCATCTGTGGCTGGTTTAAAGGGTGTTGCGCAACATACTTCATCATCTTCAAAGCTTGGGTTTTTTTTTCTTGATTTTGTGTTGTTTTTTGCTTTTTTTTATTTTTCCTTTTGTAAATTGTGAGATTACCTGGGACTTCAAGACAAAAGACCTAAATTTCTATCTCAGCTCTGCAGATTTCCACTTAGTAATTTTTGTTCCTTCTTCCAGATGTTATATAACAATGGCCTTTAGGGACTTTGAGACACAAACATGCCCTGGGGACAGTGGGAGCTTCATGGACATTGTTAGGTGTCTGCCCAGTGGATATATGTTCCCTCTTCCTTTCCAACAGAATCTTTTTTTTTTTAAATTCAGGGTCCCAATGTGTCCTGAACAACGTTCAGCTCTTACGTTAAACTATATGAAACCACCTCTTTATTGGTTAAAAATTACTCCATCATTTTGTCAATTTCATATGGTTTATTCTGAAACTAAAAAATCTATCTTGCTCATAATTTTTACAGGCAGAGGTGGCATGACATTCTTTTGGTCAAGGAGAAAGTGTAGAAATGCCCATTCCTAATGAAAAAGGAAGCCCATTCATCCTTCTGGGGATGTGGACATGGTGCTTGGGGGAGTGAGTGATGTACGGCAGCTGTAAGATGAGAGGTGTGCATGAGGGTTATGGCAGAGAGAGCTAGAAGGATGGTTTCTTTAATAATTCTCTTACTAGGTTAGCAGCAGGTTGGGCTTACTGTTGCTTGCAGCCAACTGAAATCCTTTCTGATACTGTGCACACTAACTGTTAGTTTCTCTTGACCTCTTCTCTCAATAATCATCCTATTTTGCTATTTTCAAGAATACCGAGGCCCTGAGATTAGTCTTCCTCTCATCTCAGATCCAAGTCCAGGCTTTTTAACTTAGTTGTAGATCTCACTGTATGGCAGTCATTTGCTAATACCACTTCAACTGAGAAATGAGACTTTATATTTTGTTTAGTTTGAAGGATTTAAATTGGATAGTGACATGTGGCTAGGTAGTCTTGTCTCATGCTCTGCTACTACAGCCTTCCTTGCCCTACTTATTCAGCCTTCAACATGGAGGCCCCTGGGAGCTGCAGAACTTATGCACCCCTAAGAATTATGGGTAGTGTAGTTAGACTTTCCACCACTCAGCCCTCACCTTGGGAGCTGCAAGCCACACACTTGCCCTGGTCCTCAAGGATTCTGGGTGGTGTAGTCCAGGATTCTCCCCCTGCAACTCACCACAGAGGCTTCTGGGAGCTACAGGATGCATGCTCAACTGAGTACCCCCCAAGGCTTCTAGGTAGTGTGTTTTGGTATTCTTCCATGCAGCCTTCATGGCAGAGAGTCCTGGGAGCTCTGAGAACTTCAGGATTCTGCATAGCAGAATTTTGTCTTCTGCCCACACAGCCTTTACTGCAGAGGACTATGGGAGGTACAGGCTGCCTGCTTACCCTGGCACCCCTAGGATTCTGGGTAGTGCAGTCTGTTGATTGCCCATTCAATTATCACTGTGGTGGCCTGTTGGAATTGCCAGACAGTCTGTCCCACTGTGCAGACTTAGCTAGAAAATCTCACAGTCATCTGGTTTCTTCTGTAAAACTTTTACAGAATAATGGATTTATGTTTTTGTTTTTGCAGTACTGGATTTTGAATGCAGGAGCTCTCTACCACTGAGCTACACCCTTAGCCTCTCACTAAGTTTCACAGGCCAGTTTTGAACTTGTGATTCTCCTGCCTCAGCCTTGCAAGTAGCTGGAATTACAGGCATGCATCATGGTGCTCCTCTGTTTTGAGTTTTAATATATCAAATTCTCAACACTTGTCAAGTACATGAACACTCTAAGAAAAATGAGCCACTACAACTCAAATAAGAGCAAGCGATGAAGTAAGCATCAGCCCTTTCCCTCGGGGCCCAGCGTGGCTCCAGTCTCTGGGCCCTCCAAGTCTTTCCTGCATCCTCAGTGTGCATCTCAATGTTTCTCCTTCCTGTGTCCTGGGATTTCTTTCAAGAAACAAACCCAAACCATACATTACACTTCCCCACACCGACAAGGGGTCAAGCCACAAGCAGAGAATGGCTGCCTTGAGTACCTTCTATTGCATCGCTAGTTCAGGCCACAGTCCCCACCTGCTGGATTATTGCAGCAAACTCCTGGAGGGAGTGCCTGCATTGGTCCTTATCCCTCCCATCTATTCTGCATATACAGCCAGAGTGACTTCCCCAAAACATAAGTCTGGGGGCTATGTCACTCTCTCACTTAAACTTCTTCCTATTGTTCCTAAGAATAAAGTCCAAGTGCTTAGTGTGGCTTTCTAAGACCATCATCATCTGGTTGCTTTATCTCCTCTACCAATCGCTGGGATATCTGTTCTCTTTCTATCAGTATAGCTGTAAAGTTAAGTCCTGCAAAAACATCACCTGAAAAGGTGAAGGTTCTGGTGGAGCTTCATTCTCTGCATCTGGGGCTGAGGACAGAAAGCTGCTTCCTCACTCCTGACTCAGGATACTGATGAAATAAAGAGAGGCTTCTCTTAGCTCATGGTTCTGGAAGTTCAAGTCCAAGATTTGGGCCTCTGGCAAGGGCAGCTCAGCAGAGCAGGTGTGGGTGTCTCAATGATATTCACATCTTGAGACAGGAAACAGAGAAAGACAGAACACAAGCCAGAGTCCTAAGGGCATACTTCCCAGAGACTCAAGGACCTTGCATGAGGTTCTACTTTTGTGTGTGTGTGGGGGGGGGTACTGGGGCTCCTGGAAGCCCTTCTACCTTAGGGCTAAACTCCTAGATCTATTTTATATCTTTTATTTGGAAACAGGGTCTCTTAAGCCAGAGTGGCTGGCTTCGAACCTGCGCGATCCTCCTGTCTCTGCCTCCCAAGCGCGGGGATTACAAGCGTGCGCCACCACACCCGGCAGAGGTTCTACTTTTTAAAGGTCCATAGCACCTCCCAATATCACTGCCCCACAGATCAAGTTTTTACATGGATCTTTGGGTGACATGCTCCAAACCCTAGTTAGTGGCAAACTTATTCTGGGACAGGTCAGGCAGTAGATACTGCTCTGAAAGCAATGGTCCCTGTAGCAAATACACAACTCTGTGATCATAGCACGAAAGCAGACTTAAATATGTGAAGGGACATGTGTGGCTGTATTCTAATAAAGCTTGACTTATATAAACAGCCTTTAGTTGACTGAACCCTGCCCCCAAACCATCTCCCTCATCTAACCTCTTAACCCTCTCCACTCAAGACCCCTGGTATTACTTGCAAATCCCTAACGCTTTAGTTTCTTTCAACACTGTGCTTTTGCGTACACTCTTCCCTGGGTCTACGTTACCTTTTCCCCACATCTTCATTCACTTAACTTCTACCCACCCTTGAAATTACATCGAAAATTTCTTGACCAACCCTTTCTGACACTGTCTTCCCACTGGCCACACTAATATAATTTACGTGCTTGGATGTGTTTCTTACATCTCCCTGGCTGTCGGAGGAAAGGAATACGGTGCTGCTCCTTTCTATAATAACCACAGTGTCCCAGTCAATAATGGACAAGAAAGTCATTTATTGGTCTAAGAGAGTAATGCCTGAAGTATCGATGTCTCTCTTGCCTAGCTACAGAATGAATGTATAGCCCGGACTCTGATTGAATTTAGAATATAGGCCATTTTAAAAAATAATTCTAGTTCTGAGAAGTAAAATTTTGATGTAAACAAAAGAGAAATCAAAGTTAATTTGGAGCTCATTTCAGAAGAAAAGAGGGCAGAGACCCTAACAACATTATGTGACTTTGTGAAAGACTATAGGTTACTCATAGAGATATTGTGGCCAGGCACAGTGGTGCAGGTCTGTAATCCCAGTACTTGGAAGGCTGAGACAGGAGGATTGCAGGTTCAAGGCCAGCCTTAGCAACTTAGTGAAGTCTTCAGCCATTTAGCAAGGCCTTGTTTTAAAAGACAAAATTAAAAGGGCTGGGGGTATAGTTCAGAGGCAGAACACCCTGGGTTCAATTCCCAAAGCCAAAAAGAGGGAGAGGGAGAGAGAGAGAGAGAGAGACTAATAAGGAGGCACAGAGTAAATTTAGCAGGTGGATTTTAATTTGGCCTGGAAAAATAAATGAACACTGCCACTGACACAAGACAAGTATACACCTGCCAAATTGTTTTCATCAGGAACAGAGAACAGTTTTATCTGGAAGAGCAGACAGTCAAAGAAATGCCAGGGATATTATCTGCATAGAGAGTGCAAGAATGCAAACACAGTTCCGATGTGGAGAGCAAGGCCTTAGCGGGTTTTGTCTGGAAGGGGATTATGACTAATTGCCTCCACGAATGTGAAAATCACCCAAGAGATTGCCCTAAGAAGAACAGGGATAACTAATATTTTCTTGGATGACTCCTATGTGTCCAGAAGTGTCTCTTATCATCAATAATCCTTGCAAAAATGCATGAAGCATGTTCCAATTTTATGAGTGATAAAAACGAGGCTCAGAGGGCTTAGACGACTTCCGTAGGATCACACATCTCTGCTCCTTCCAATGCACTAGCAGGTGCTCATAACCGCTGTCCAGTGTCCACGCCAGGGAAATAAAAAGAACTGAGTGAGTAATGCCTGGCCAATGGGATGGACAGTAATTTTCTGGATTTGAAAAAGGGAGAAGACAGGAGACTGAAGCTCATATTGGGCACCTAGATTGCTTCATTCACCAACCTTCAGACCCCTCTGTGTTCATTCTTTTCCCTCAGGGAGAAACACCAGCCCATTTTACATATTCTTGTTGGGATTGTAAATATAGAAGCTTGCCTGCCTGCCTGCCTGCCTGCCTGCCTGCCTGCCTGCCTTCCTTCCTTCCTTCCTTCCTTCCTTCCTTCCTTCCTTCCTTCCTTCCTTCCTTCCTTCCTTCCTTCTACCTTTTTCTTCTTTGTTTGTTTGTTTTGATGTCTGGTAGTGGGAATTGAACCCATGGGCATTTTTATTTTTATTTTTAAGATTTGAAACAGAGTCTCATGAAGTTGTAGAAGACCTCACTAAGTTGCTGAGGCTATCTGCAAATCTTTGATACTCAGGTCTCAGACTTCCAAGTAATTGGATTATAGGTTTGCACCATCACACTTGGCTTCCTTTCCTTTTCTATATGGAAGCTGAAGCTAATTCTGCCGGACCTTTTCTCAAACCTCTGAGATAGATAGCTTGCCCAACCAGACTCTGACTCTTAGGACTTTAAAACTTGAGTGAAGAGATCTAGGGTAAAAATAATAAATAGCTGGATCTCCTTCCAACAGCATTACATGGTTGATAATACTCAGCCTTCCCACTGATTCTTTAATTCCTCAGTAACCTTCAAGTGAATTCCCACTTTTGGTCAGTGTTGGTTTCCATTGCTAACAATGAAAACTGTAATTTGTTTCCTTTTAACAAGGAAAGGAGCAGAGTAAATAATATGCAGTCAAGACTATGATATACAATAATGGCTTGTGCTTGAGAATAACTCAACTCTGTAGATTAAAGAGATCCATCAGGTTCCAAGACTATAGTAATGTAGATGTTCCATTACCTGCACATATTCTGGTACAACCTGTAAGTTTTGTGGATAAGCAAAGAACTCTATAAATGGGCATACCAGAAATGTCTTGCTATTAACAGGGGAGTGAGATGCTAACTTAAGGTAAGTTTCTCCCAAGCTATAAAAAAAAAAGCAAAAACAGGAAACAGCAAGTAAATACCTGAAAATTTGGAAAGCAAACAGCTGTCACTCAGGAATTATCCAGCCAACATGCTATCTAATCATGAAAACAATGGAAAGACATTTTTAGGTAGTAAGACTTACATAGCATATCTCTTGCATTCTGCTCCTGCACAACACAACCCAGTTGAAGAGTTCTATGATGAATCAAGGTATAGAAACTAGTATAAAAAATATAACAAAACATTCATGTATAATTATGTATGTTATACTTCTGTAAGTATATATAGTTGTTTTATGATATGTGATATATAGAGATTTTAAAGACAAAATTAAAAGAAGAAAGAATCTCAACTTAAAAAATTAACTTGTAGGAACTAGTAGAATTAACCGTAACTAATATGACCAACAGCAATAAACAATCAGTGGGAAAGAGAAGATATGAGTCAACAGGATTAATAAATTGGGCTATATGGTACCATATTTTTAGCAACAAAATACACAGTCTTTTCAAGTGCACAAGAACCAGGTACTAAACTAGACTATGCTCTGGGCCACAATGGCAGTGGCAATCAGTATCAAAGACTTGAAATCACAGAGTGCATTTTCTGACCATTAAGAATTAATCAGTATCATCAGCAATAACAAAAAAAGAGAAGGTTTTAAATTTTTCAAAATTTAAGCAATTTACATACATTATATAGGCAAACAAATTATGGTACATTCAAAAAATATTATACAGGAATGAAAAAAGTTATATGTTACTATACTCATGGAGAAAATCATACAAAAATGAATCTGAGTGAAAGAAATAGACATAAGAAGAGACATACTGTAGGAATTCTTTTTTTTTTTTTTTTTTTTTTTTAACAATTTTTTTTATTGAACATAAATAGTATACATTTACACTATATTTGGTGCCCTCTCCCCCCGCCCCCGTTTTCTCCCCCCCCCCCACCAATGGTTGGCCAGGTTAACCATGTCTTATTCATAATTTTACACATGTTCAGGTGAAGATGCTCCTTAATCAAGATCGGCCTTTCTCCTCTCCTATCTTTCCATTAAAACTTAGCTAGTATTTCCCCTCTAATATCTGGGGTCCTACTGGTATCCTTTGTGTTTTCTAGTTTGGGCATATTAGAGGAAACATGTGTATCTTCTCCTTCTGTGCTTGGCTGATCTCACTTAACATGATGCTTTCCAGGGCTTTCCATCTTCTTGCAAATGATAAAATTTTGTTCTTCTTTATGGCTGAATAGAATTCCATTGTGTGTATTTCCCACAGTTTTGCTATCCATTCATCTGTTGATGGTGATCTGGGTTGGATCCATATTTTGGCTATTACAAATTGTGCTGCTATGAACATAGGTATGCATATGTTGCTGTATTTCTCTGAATTCAACCCTTTTGGAAAGATACCCAGGAGTGGTATAGCTGGATCATATGGTGGATCTATTCCCACTTTTCTTAGGAATCTCCACACAGATCTCCATAGTGGCTGAACTAGTTTGCACTCCCACCAACAGTGTAAAAGAGTTCCTCTTTCCCCACATCCTCGCCAGCATTTGTTGTTGTTTGATTTCTTTATGCTTGCTACTCTCACTGGGGTTAGATGGAATCTCAGTGTAGTTTTGATTTGCATCTCCCTGATGGCCAGTGATGAAGAACATCTTTTCATGTATCTATTAGCCCTTTGTATCTCTTCTTTTGTGAAGTGTCTATTTAGTTCATTTGCCCATTTCTTGATTGGGTTGTTTGTTTTGTTGGTGTAGAGCCTTTTGAGCTCTTTGTATACTCTGGATATTAGCCCCCTATCAGAATGGTGGCTGGTAAAGATCCTTTCCCATTCTGTAGGCTTCCTCTTTAGGTTATTGATAGTTTCCTTTGAGGAGAAGAAACTTTTTAGTTTAATGTTATCCCACTTGTTTATTCTTGCTTTAATTTCCTGAGCTTTGGAGGTTTTGTTGAGAAAGTTACTGCCTGTGCCAATATGTTGTAGTGTTGAACCTATGTTCTCCTCTACTAACTTCACCGTCTCAGGTCTAATTTCTAAGTCTTTGATCCATCTTGAGTTGATTCCTGTGTTAGGTGAGATATAGGGGTTTAGATTCATCTTTTTACAAATGGCTAGCCAGTTCTCCCAGCACCACTTGTTGAAAAGGCTGTCTTTTCTCCAGCGTATGTGTTTGGCCCCTTTGTCAAAGATTAATTGACTAAAGATGTGTGGGTTTGTTTCTGTATCTTCTATTCTAATCCACTGGTCAGTATATCTGTTTTTGTGCCAGTACCATGCTGTTTTTACTACTATTGCTCTATAGTATAGTTTGAAGTCTGGGATTGTAATGCCTCCTGCGTGTTTCTTGTTATTGAGAATTGCTTTGGCTATTCTAGGTCTTTTCTTTCTCCATATGAAGTTCATGATTGATTTTTCTAGGTCTCTGAAGAATGTCACTGGTATTTTAATGGGAATTGCATTGAACCTATAGATCAGTTTTGGCAGAATGGCCATTTTGATGATATTTATTCTGCCTATCCATGAGCACGGGAGATCTTTCCATCTTCCAAGGTCTTCTTCTATTTCTTTCTTTAATGTTTTATAGTTTTTGTTGTAGAGGTCTTTTACATCTTGGGTTAGGTTTATTCCTAGGTATTTTATTGGTTTTGAGGTTATAGTGAATGGAATTGTTGTTTTTGTTTCCTTCATTGTGGATTCGTTGTTGGCATAAAGAAAGGCCACTGATTTCTTTAGGTTGATTTTGTAACCTGCGACTTTGCCGAATTTGTCGATCAGCTCCAGAAGTCTTTTGGTTGAGTTCTTTGGGTCTTCCAGGTAAAGGATCATGTCATCTGCGAATAAGGATAATTTCACTTCCTCTCTTCCTATGTGGATTCCTTTGATTTCCTTCTCTTGTCTGATTGCTGCAGCAAGAGTCTCAAGGACTATATTGAAAAGGAGAGGTGAAAGTGGGCATCCTTGTCTTGTTCCTGACTGTAGCGGAAATTCTTGCAGTTTTTCCCCATTCAATATAATGTTGGCTTTGGGTTTGCAGTATATTGCCTTGATGATGTTGAAGTACTTTCCTTCTATCCCAATTTTTTGCAGTGTTTTTAACATAAATGGGTGTTGGATTTTGTCGAATGCTTTTTCAGCATCTATTGCTATGATGATGTGGTTTTTGTTCTTGGTTCTATTTATGTGGTGAATAACATGTATTGATTTGCGTATGTTGAACCAGCCTTGTTTTTCTGGGATGAAACCGACTTGGTCGTGATGAATTATTCTCTTGATATAGTTTTGAATGCGTATAGCTAGTATTTTGTTTAGAATTTTTGCATCTATGTTCATTAAGGATATTGGTCTGTAGTTTTCCTTTCTTGAGGTATCTTTATTTGGTTTGGGGATTAATGTGATACTGGCCTCATAGAAGGAATTTGGAAGAGTTCCATCTCTTTCAATTTCCCGGAACGTGTTATGAAGTATTGGTATTAGTTGTTCACTGAAGGTTTTGTAGAATTCAGCTGGGAACCCATCTGGGCCTGGGCTTTTCTTTGGTGGAAGAATTTTTATTGCCGTTTCTATTTCTTTGGTTGTTATTGGTTGGTTTAGGCTTGCTATGTCCTCTTGGTTGAGTGTAGGAAGGTTAACTGTGTTTAGAAATCTGTCAATTTCATCCAGGTTTTCAAATCTATTGGAGTATAAATTTTTAAAGTAGTTTCTGATAATGTTTTGAATTTCTTCACTATCTGTGGTGATATCTCCTTTTTCATTTCTAATTTTGGTAATTTGAGTTGATTCTCTTTTTCTTTTGGTTAGGTTGGCCAGGGGTTTATCAATTCTATTAATCTTTTCAAAGAACCAACTTTTTGTTTTATTGATTCTTTGAATTGTTTTTTTGTTCTCTATTTCATTTATTTCTGCTCTAATTTTGATGATTTCTCGTCTTCTGCTGGCTTTGGGAATGGATTGTTGCAGAATTTCTAGATCCTTGAGTTGTTTCATTAGGTTCTTTACTTGGTGGTTCTCCATCCTTTTTATGTGGGCACTCAATGCGATAAACTTTCCTCTTAGTACTGCCTTCATGGTGTCCCATAGGTTTTGGTGGGTTGTGTCTCTGTTTTCGTTTGTTTCCATAAATTTCTTTATTTCTTCCCTAATTTCTGCTCTTACCCATTCGTCATTTAGTAGTGTATCATTCATTCTCCATGAATTTGAATACTTTCTTTCGAGTTTCCTGTTGTTGATTTCTACTTTTATTCCATTGTGGTCTGAAAAGATGCATGGGATTATATTACATTTTTTGAAATTGCTGGTATTTTCTTTGTGTCCCAGGATGTGATCTATTTTGGAGAAGGTTCCATGGGCTGCTGAGAAGAAAGTGTATTCTGTAGTTCCTGGTTGAAATACTCTGAAAACGTCTATTAGGTCCATTTGGTTTATGGTTTCCTTTAGTTCTAAAGCATCTTTACTCATCTTTTGCCTCGAAGATCGATCCAGTGGTGTGAGAGGCGTATTAAAGTCTCCCAGAATTATTGTATTTGGGTCTACTTGGGATCTTATGTCCAGAAGGGTTTGTTTTACGAATGTGGTTGCACCCACATTTGGGGCATAAATATTTACTATCATTATATCTTCTTGGTGTATTGTTCCTTTTAATAAAAGGAAGTGCCCTGATTTGTCTCTTTTGATGTGTTTTATTTTAAAGTCTGTTTTGTTGGATATCAGGGTTGCTACCCCTGCTCTTTTTCGGTCACTGGTGGCATGGTATATCTTTTTCCATCCTTTCACCTTCAACCTGTGAATGTCTTTGGCTGTGAGGTGAGTTTCTTGCAGACAGCATATGTTTGGATTATGTTTCCTAATCCACATTGCCAGTCTATGTCTTTTGATTGGTGAGTTAAGTCCTTTGACATTAAGTGATATTATTGAAATATGCTTTTTGTTTTCTGCCATTTTGTGTTCTGTCTACTCTTGGGTGTTGTGATCTTTCTTCTTTACTTAAATGGCCCACTTATTAACTTCCTCTCTTCTCTGATTCTGGAGTCTGCTTCTTTTTTCTTCCTTATGATTTATTTCTTTAAGAATTTTCTCCAGTGTTGGCTTTGAATTCATGAATTTTTTGAGATTCTGTTTATCCTGAAAGACTTTGACTTCCCCATTGATCTTGAATAGTAGTTTTGCTGGATAGATTAATTTGGGCTGGAAGTTATGTTCTTCCAGGGTCTGAATCACGTCGTACCAGTCTCTCCTAGCATTCCTGACCTGGGTTGTATAGTCTGGGGTGATTCTTATTGTTTTGCCTCTATATGTCACCTGTCCTTTTGTTCTCACTGCTTTTAAGATTCCTTCCTTGGCCTCTATGCTGGTCAATTTGGTTATTATGTGGCGTGGAGTGGTTTTTCTTTGGTCCTGTCTCAGTGGAGTTCTGTATGCCTCCTGTACTTGAAGATTCAAGTCTCTTTCCATATTTGGAAAATTCTCTGAGATTATTTCCTTGAAGATATTACATATGCCCTTGGTCTGTACCTCTATCCCTTCCTCAATGCCTATTATCCGTAAATTAGGGCGCTTCATATTATCCCATAATTGCTGGATGTTTAGGTTTTGTTGCTGTAAAGATTTCTGTATATCGCTGACTGTGTTTTCGGTTTGGGATGTACTGTCTTCTAATATTGATATTCTGTTTTCCATTTCATCTAATCTTCCAGAGTTTCTTTCTATTGCTGTCTTCATTTCACTTATTGCCTCTTTCATTTCATTCCAGACCTCTTTCTGATTCTTTTTTAGTGTTTCTATTTCATCTTTAACCTCCTCTATACTTGTTTTAAAACCTTTCATCATATTGAACAACAAGATTCTGAACTCCCCTTCTTGCATTTCTAGTAGGTCAGTATTCGTGATTTCTGCTGTCTCTTCATAACTCCTGGTTCTCATATTTACAGTGTTCTCTGTCCTGTTTTTCTGATTTCTACCCATCGTTCGTGAGTAATGTGTTTAGTCAAATCTTAATATTAGGAGTTTAGGAGTATCGGCCAGTCAGCTGAGCCTTTCCAGTGTTGAAAGTGGGTGATGTGGGAGGAGCTGGGGTGATGGGTAAAGGAGTCAGATTAGGTGGAGGATATGTTAGGTTGAGAAGGACTTTAAGTATGATAAAGTAATAACTTGCTATGAATGAGAGAGAGTTAACTACTAGGACTCTTGTTGTTAGTAGAGTAGTTATGGATATAAAAAATACTTTGAGTTTTAAACCATGAGGTATATTATGGGGAAAAGTTTTGGGGGAGAAATGTATGTAGGTTAGTGTGGGAAGGTTTGTAAATAGGGATGCTGGTAGGAGCAGACAGACATAAAAAAAAAAAAAAAAAAAAAAAAAAAAAAAAAAAAGAATCCCCTCAAGATACCAAGACTATTATGTAATCCAAGAAAAAGGAAGGTAAACCAATCAAAGGAGGAGAATGAAAGAAAAGGAAGGAAAAGGGAAGAGAGAGGAAAAAGGAAGAGGAATAAAATAAAAGGAACTAGCAGCCGTGTGAAATAAAAAAATAAGGCAAACTATCCAATGTATATATATATAAAACAACAAGTTAAAGTAAGAGAAGTTTGGATTAAAAGAAGAAAAAAAAGAAATCAGCAATAACCATACTAAAACAAAAGCACTTTAAAAGCAAAAGAAAACATAACATCCACATTAAAAGTAAAACAAACAGTCCTCCTTATTTACGCATATGGGGTCAGGTCCATATAATATGTGCGTATCTGATTGCTTGGTAGCTTTCAGGATACCGTCCAATGTCTCTTAGTTTTCTTTGTACTCTATTTTTATCTTCTTAAGTCACTCTGGGTGTTTGGACACCTTTTTCTCCTTTAGCTGCTTTAGGTTTATGTGTCCGGGTGTCTGGTTTCACTGTTATTTGATTCTGTACAGTTCACAGATTCTGCGAAATTCTAACCTGTGGTCAGCACATCTGCACTCACCACCCTCGCCTCCAGCCTGTGCTTCCCTACAGCAGGGGTGGAGAGTGACTAAAGTGTAATTGGAACTTCCCCCTGAGGTCCTGAGCAGATTTTGTGGCCCGATGGATTTTCTTGTGTCTCTGGAAATTCCAGCTGGGCTAGCCGGTGTGGTCCCAAGATGTGCCCTGGGCAAATGAATGCTGGTTCCTGGGTGGCCACACTTACTGCCAGAGCTCTGCCTATTCCAAGAGTGCAGGCTGGATGCACTGTTAATACTGGACCCTAGTGAGAGTGGGTGCAGCTGTCTATTGCTGCTGGTATGTTCTTCCAAGGTGTATTGAGCTGTGTTCTCACTTAGAACTAAGCATCTGGCTACCAGGAGGTTGGGAATACCCCGCGGTGGGCCAGGGGTGCAGGGTAGGTGCTCAAGGGTCCAGTGTGCGGTGTCCAGCAATGGTCTCTGCGTCCCGCGGGACGTAGAGGCTGGGGGTGCCCCAAGGAGATTTCCGGGTCTCCCAGTGCTTTTGCAGCCTGGAGGGTAGGCTCTGGCAAGGTAGCAGGGGTTAGCCACAGAAGCAGGCTCCAATTTAGGAGGACAGTGTACAGGCACTGATTACTAGTAGGGGACAGGCAGGATGCGCGAGGAGAGTGCTCTGAGGCTTGAGCCCGTGGTGGGGAGTTGAGACTGCGACTGCGCACACGCTAGGACCCCAGTTACTAGGGCGCCCTCAGGTACCTGTCTTGGTGCAGGAATCCGTGTGAGTCTCTGTGCCGATGTGATCCGGTCGCTGGTGGGCAGACAGAGTTCTGGTGGGTGCTGCTCGCTGCTTAGGATGCGGTCCTAAGTCCGTTTTTATTCCCGGATTATCTTGCCGTGGAAATATCGGGCAGGCAGCTCCTTGGACAGCTGCCAAAGCAGCCCGCGGCTCAGCGTTCTGGTCCGCGGTCAGATTGTATCTGCAGCAGGTCCCGTGTCCGATCTTTGTTCTTCTTGTTCAAGTTCAGGGTTCCGCCGAGGTACCTGAAAACATCCTTTAAATATCAGCATTTCTAGCAAGTTGACTAAAGCAGTGAGCAACATAAATAAACTTGAAAATTTTACCCTTTGGCAAATTGCTATTTCTGGGCATTCTGGTTACTCCCCTGAAGTCTTTGTATACAGTTGCCCCTGGCTCATCTAATCTATATCCCATACTTCTCCAATGTTAATGTGCAGGCAGAATTTGTTAAAGAGAAGATGCTAATTTAATAAATCTGGAATTAATAGGTCTCCATGTCTGCATTTTCAAGTGCTCCGCTGACCCCCCAGTGATGCCAGTCTGTGCATCATGCTTAGCTCCCAAGGCTCTAGAGAATGGCATCTCAGATTTCAACATTTTGGATTTTGAGTGCTGATATTCTTCCTTTAAAACTTTTGCTGTAATTAGTCTGTGTATTGGCATTTTAAAAATTTCTTCAGGAGATTTAATGGACAAACCAAAAGTTGAGAACCAGTGCTTGAAAGCAAAGCAATGGCTTAAAGCATTGAGGAAAACTTCTGAGAAGTCCTGGTTATTAAAATTATAAAAAGTTCTTCTACTTCAGGGCTCCTGAGGCCTGAGACTTACATACTTTTAATGGTTGCCATGCAAACAAGAATAACTGTACCTCTATAGCCCAAGAACAGCCTGGAAATAAAAGCATGCTTTGGGCAAATAATACTTTTAATTGGGACAAATTGACCCTTAGGATCAAGCTATTAGTGCTCATTGTCCCTTCCCTATCATTAGCACATATCAGTAGGTGGATCAGCATAAGAGGAGCAAATGAATACTTTGTATGGTAATAGCAGTGCTAAATCTGAATATTTTTTAAAAAACCATTTGCACAACTTTAATGTACCTGTGATTTAGTCATCTCCTTGGAGTGCAATTTTAAACTGTTGCTCCCTTAGTTTAGAAACCTGTAT
>NC_137802.1:39738252-39812473 GCF_963383645.1 Muscardinus avellanarius | reverse complement strand
TCACTTCAATGTTTTTATGCACATCTATAGGAAACATGTCCCAGGTAGGTAAATAAAATATAAGGAAGATATTAGACTTGAGATGATGAGAAGAAAATTCATGTTTGAAATACAAACCTTTGGTATTTATAACCAATAGGTTATTTCAGTGAAATAATCAATAAGTTACAAGTTAACTGTTTTCTGACTCTGTTCCTGGAGATTGGTTCATGGCAAATCTTTTAGTTAAGATCAAACCTCTTGTACTCCTGATGAAAAAAGTTATATGTTACTATACTCATGGAGAAAATCATACAAAAATGAATCTGAGTGAAAGAAATAGACATAAGAAGAGACATACTGTAGGAATTCTTTTTTTTTTTTTTTTTTTTTTTTAACAATTTTTTTTATTGAACATAAATAGTATACATTTACACTATATTTGGTGCCCTCTCCCCCCGCCCCCGTTTTCTCCCCCCCCCCCACCAATGGTTGGCCAGGTTAACCATGTCTTATTCATAATTTTACACATGTTCAGGTGAAGATGCTCCTTAATCAAGATCGGCCTTTCTCCTCTCCTATCTTTCCATTAAAACTTAGCTAGTATTTCCCCTCTAATATCTGGGGTCCTACTGGTATCCTTTGTGTTTTCTAGTTTGGGCATATTAGAGGAAACATGTGTATCTTCTCCTTCTGTGCTTGGCTGATCTCACTTAACATGATGCTTTCCAGGGCTTTCCATCTTCTTGCAAATGATAAAATTTTGTTCTTCTTTATGGCTGAATAGAATTCCATTGTGTGTATTTCCCACAGTTTTGCTATCCATTCATCTGTTGATGGTGATCTGGGTTGGATCCATATTTTGGCTATTACAAATTGTGCTGCTATGAACATAGGTATGCATATGTTGCTGTATTTCTCTGAATTCAACCCTTTTGGAAAGATACCCAGGAGTGGTATAGCTGGATCATATGGTGGATCTATTCCCACTTTTCTTAGGAATCTCCACACAGATCTCCATAGTGGCTGAACTAGTTTGCACTCCCACCAACAGTGTAAAAGAGTTCCTCTTTCCCCACATCCTCGCCAGCATTTGTTGTTGTTTGATTTCTTTATGCTTGCTACTCTCACTGGGGTTAGATGGAATCTCAGTGTAGTTTTGATTTGCATCTCCCTGATGGCCAGTGATGAAGAACATCTTTTCATGTATCTATTAGCCCTTTGTATCTCTTCTTTTGTGAAGTGTCTATTTAGTTCATTTGCCCATTTCTTGATTGGGTTGTTTGTTTTGTTGGTGTAGAGCCTTTTGAGCTCTTTGTATACTCTGGATATTAGCCCCCTATCAGAATGGTGGCTGGTAAAGATCCTTTCCCATTCTGTAGGCTTCCTCTTTAGGTTATTGATAGTTTCCTTTGAGGAGAAGAAACTTTTTAGTTTAATGTTATCCCACTTGTTTATTCTTGCTTTAATTTCCTGAGCTTTGGAGGTTTTGTTGAGAAAGTTACTGCCTGTGCCAATATGTTGTAGTGTTGAACCTATGTTCTCCTCTACTAACTTCACCGTCTCAGGTCTAATTTCTAAGTCTTTGATCCATCTTGAGTTGATTCCTGTGTTAGGTGAGATATAGGGGTTTAGATTCATCTTTTTACAAATGGCTAGCCAGTTCTCCCAGCACCACTTGTTGAAAAGGCTGTCTTTTCTCCAGCGTATGTGTTTGGCCCCTTTGTCAAAGATTAATTGACTAAAGATGTGTGGGTTTGTTTCTGTATCTTCTATTCTAATCCACTGGTCAGTATATCTGTTTTTGTGCCAGTACCATGCTGTTTTTACTACTATTGCTCTATAGTATAGTTTGAAGTCTGGGATTGTAATGCCTCCTGCGTGTTTCTTGTTATTGAGAATTGCTTTGGCTATTCTAGGTCTTTTCTTTCTCCATATGAAGTTCATGATTGATTTTTCTAGGTCTCTGAAGAATGTCACTGGTATTTTAATGGGAATTGCATTGAACCTATAGATCAGTTTTGGCAGAATGGCCATTTTGATGATATTTATTCTGCCTATCCATGAGCACGGGAGATCTTTCCATCTTCCAAGGTCTTCTTCTATTTCTTTCTTTAATGTTTTATAGTTTTTGTTGTAGAGGTCTTTTACATCTTGGGTTAGGTTTATTCCTAGGTATTTTATTGGTTTTGAGGTTATAGTGAATGGAATTGTTGTTTTTGTTTCCTTCATTGTGGATTCGTTGTTGGCATAAAGAAAGGCCACTGATTTCTTTAGGTTGATTTTGTAACCTGCGACTTTGCCGAATTTGTCGATCAGCTCCAGAAGTCTTTTGGTTGAGTTCTTTGGGTCTTCCAGGTAAAGGATCATGTCATCTGCGAATAAGGATAATTTCACTTCCTCTCTTCCTATGTGGATTCCTTTGATTTCCTTCTCTTGTCTGATTGCTGCAGCAAGAGTCTCAAGGACTATATTGAAAAGGAGAGGTGAAAGTGGGCATCCTTGTCTTGTTCCTGACTGTAGCGGAAATTCTTGCAGTTTTTCCCCATTCAATATAATGTTGGCTTTGGGTTTGCAGTATATTGCCTTGATGATGTTGAAGTACTTTCCTTCTATCCCAATTTTTTGCAGTGTTTTTAACATAAATGGGTGTTGGATTTTGTCGAATGCTTTTTCAGCATCTATTGCTATGATGATGTGGTTTTTGTTCTTGGTTCTATTTATGTGGTGAATAACATGTATTGATTTGCGTATGTTGAACCAGCCTTGTTTTTCTGGGATGAAACCGACTTGGTCGTGATGAATTATTCTCTTGATATAGTTTTGAATGCGTATAGCTAGTATTTTGTTTAGAATTTTTGCATCTATGTTCATTAAGGATATTGGTCTGTAGTTTTCCTTTCTTGAGGTATCTTTATTTGGTTTGGGGATTAATGTGATACTGGCCTCATAGAAGGAATTTGGAAGAGTTCCATCTCTTTCAATTTCCCGGAACGTGTTATGAAGTATTGGTATTAGTTGTTCACTGAAGGTTTTGTAGAATTCAGCTGGGAACCCATCTGGGCCTGGGCTTTTCTTTGGTGGAAGAATTTTTATTGCCGTTTCTATTTCTTTGGTTGTTATTGGTTGGTTTAGGCTTGCTATGTCCTCTTGGTTGAGTGTAGGAAGGTTAACTGTGTTTAGAAATCTGTCAATTTCATCCAGGTTTTCAAATCTATTGGAGTATAAATTTTTAAAGTAGTTTCTGATAATGTTTTGAATTTCTTCACTATCTGTGGTGATATCTCCTTTTTCATTTCTAATTTTGGTAATTTGAGTTGATTCTCTTTTTCTTTTGGTTAGGTTGGCCAGGGGTTTATCAATTCTATTAATCTTTTCAAAGAACCAACTTTTTGTTTTATTGATTCTTTGAATTGTTTTTTTGTTCTCTATTTCATTTATTTCTGCTCTAATTTTGATGATTTCTCGTCTTCTGCTGGCTTTGGGAATGGATTGTTGCAGAATTTCTAGATCCTTGAGTTGTTTCATTAGGTTCTTTACTTGGTGGTTCTCCATCCTTTTTATGTGGGCACTCAATGCGATAAACTTTCCTCTTAGTACTGCCTTCATGGTGTCCCATAGGTTTTGGTGGGTTGTGTCTCTGTTTTCGTTTGTTTCCATAAATTTCTTTATTTCTTCCCTAATTTCTGCTCTTACCCATTCGTCATTTAGTAGTGTATCATTCATTCTCCATGAATTTGAATACTTTCTTTCGAGTTTCCTGTTGTTGATTTCTACTTTTATTCCATTGTGGTCTGAAAAGATGCATGGGATTATATTACATTTTTTGAAATTGCTGGTATTTTCTTTGTGTCCCAGGATGTGATCTATTTTGGAGAAGGTTCCATGGGCTGCTGAGAAGAAAGTGTATTCTGTAGTTCCTGGTTGAAATACTCTGAAAACGTCTATTAGGTCCATTTGGTTTATGGTTTCCTTTAGTTCTAAAGCATCTTTACTCATCTTTTGCCTCGAAGATCGATCCAGTGGTGTGAGAGGCGTATTAAAGTCTCCCAGAATTATTGTATTTGGGTCTACTTGGGATCTTATGTCCAGAAGGGTTTGTTTTACGAATGTGGTTGCACCCACATTTGGGGCATAAATATTTACTATCATTATATCTTCTTGGTGTATTGTTCCTTTTAATAAAAGGAAGTGCCCTGATTTGTCTCTTTTGATGTGTTTTATTTTAAAGTCTGTTTTGTTGGATATCAGGGTTGCTACCCCTGCTCTTTTTCGGTCACTGGTGGCATGGTATATCTTTTTCCATCCTTTCACCTTCAACCTGTGAATGTCTTTGGCTGTGAGGTGAGTTTCTTGCAGACAGCATATGTTTGGATTATGTTTCCTAATCCACATTGCCAGTCTATGTCTTTTGATTGGTGAGTTAAGTCCTTTGACATTAAGTGATATTATTGAAATATGCTTTTTGTTTTCTGCCATTTTGTGTTCTGTCTACTCTTGGGTGTTGTGATCTTTCTTCTTTACTTAAATGGCCCACTTATTAACTTCCTCTCTTCTCTGATTCTGGAGTCTGCTTCTTTTTTCTTCCTTATGATTTATTTCTTTAAGAATTTTCTCCAGTGTTGGCTTTGAATTCATGAATTTTTTGAGATTCTGTTTATCCTGAAAGACTTTGACTTCCCCATTGATCTTGAATAGTAGTTTTGCTGGATAGATTAATTTGGGCTGGAAGTTATGTTCTTCCAGGGTCTGAATCACGTCGTACCAGTCTCTCCTAGCATTCCTGACCTGGGTTGTATAGTCTGGGGTGATTCTTATTGTTTTGCCTCTATATGTCACCTGTCCTTTTGTTCTCACTGCTTTTAAGATTCCTTCCTTGGCCTCTATGCTGGTCAATTTGGTTATTATGTGGCGTGGAGTGGTTTTTCTTTGGTCCTGTCTCAGTGGAGTTCTGTATGCCTCCTGTACTTGAAGATTCAAGTCTCTTTCCATATTTGGAAAATTCTCTGAGATTATTTCCTTGAAGATATTACATATGCCCTTGGTCTGTACCTCTATCCCTTCCTCAATGCCTATTATCCGTAAATTAGGGCGCTTCATATTATCCCATAATTGCTGGATGTTTAGGTTTTGTTGCTGTAAAGATTTCTGTATATCGCTGACTGTGTTTTCGGTTTGGGATGTACTGTCTTCTAATATTGATATTCTGTTTTCCATTTCATCTAATCTTCCAGAGTTTCTTTCTATTGCTGTCTTCATTTCACTTATTGCCTCTTTCATTTCATTCCAGACCTCTTTCTGATTCTTTTTTAGTGTTTCTATTTCATCTTTAACCTCCTCTATACTTGTTTTAAAACCTTTCATCATATTGAACAACAAGATTCTGAACTCCCCTTCTTGCATTTCTAGTAGGTCAGTATTCGTGATTTCTGCTGTCTCTTCATAACTCCTGGTTCTCATATTTACAGTGTTCTCTGTCCTGTTTTTCTGATTTCTACCCATCGTTCGTGAGTAATGTGTTTAGTCAAATCTTAATATTAGGAGTTTAGGAGTATCGGCCAGTCAGCTGAGCCTTTCCAGTGTTGAAAGTGGGTGATGTGGGAGGAGCTGGGGTGATGGGTAAAGGAGTCAGATTAGGTGGAGGATATGTTAGGTTGAGAAGGACTTTAAGTATGATAAAGTAATAACTTGCTATGAATGAGAGAGAGTTAACTACTAGGACTCTTGTTGTTAGTAGAGTAGTTATGGATATAAAAAATACTTTGAGTTTTAAACCATGAGGTATATTATGGGGAAAAGTTTTGGGGGAGAAATGTATGTAGGTTAGTGTGGGAAGGTTTGTAAATAGGGATGCTGGTAGGAGCAGACAGACATAAAAAAAAAAAAAAAAAAAAAAAAAAAAAAAAAAAGAATCCCCTCAAGATACCAAGACTATTATGTAATCCAAGAAAAAGGAAGGTAAACCAATCAAAGGAGGAGAATGAAAGAAAAGGAAGGAAAAGGGAAGAGAGAGGAAAAAGGAAGAGGAATAAAATAAAAGGAACTAGCAGCCGTGTGAAATAAAAAAATAAGGCAAACTATCCAATGTATATATATATAAAACAACAAGTTAAAGTAAGAGAAGTTTGGATTAAAAGAAGAAAAAAAAGAAATCAGCAATAACCATACTAAAACAAAAGCACTTTAAAAGCAAAAGAAAACATAACATCCACATTAAAAGTAAAACAAACAGTCCTCCTTATTTACGCATATGGGGTCAGGTCCATATAATATGTGCGTATCTGATTGCTTGGTAGCTTTCAGGATACCGTCCAATGTCTCTTAGTTTTCTTTGTACTCTATTTTTATCTTCTTAAGTCACTCTGGGTGTTTGGACACCTTTTTCTCCTTTAGCTGCTTTAGGTTTATGTGTCCGGGTGTCTGGTTTCACTGTTATTTGATTCTGTACAGTTCACAGATTCTGCGAAATTCTAACCTGTGGTCAGCACATCTGCACTCACCACCCTCGCCTCCAGCCTGTGCTTCCCTACAGCAGGGGTGGAGAGTGACTAAAGTGTAATTGGAACTTCCCCCTGAGGTCCTGAGCAGATTTTGTGGCCCGATGGATTTTCTTGTGTCTCTGGAAATTCCAGCTGGGCTAGCCGGTGTGGTCCCAAGATGTGCCCTGGGCAAATGAATGCTGGTTCCTGGGTGGCCACACTTACTGCCAGAGCTCTGCCTATTCCAAGAGTGCAGGCTGGATGCACTGTTAATACTGGACCCTAGTGAGAGTGGGTGCAGCTGTCTATTGCTGCTGGTATGTTCTTCCAAGGTGTATTGAGCTGTGTTCTCACTTAGAACTAAGCATCTGGCTACCAGGAGGTTGGGAATACCCCGCGGTGGGCCAGGGGTGCAGGGTAGGTGCTCAAGGGTCCAGTGTGCGGTGTCCAGCAATGGTCTCTGCGTCCCGCGGGACGTAGAGGCTGGGGGTGCCCCAAGGAGATTTCCGGGTCTCCCAGTGCTTTTGCAGCCTGGAGGGTAGGCTCTGGCAAGGTAGCAGGGGTTAGCCACAGAAGCAGGCTCCAATTTAGGAGGACAGTGTACAGGCACTGATTACTAGTAGGGGACAGGCAGGATGCGCGAGGAGAGTGCTCTGAGGCTTGAGCCCGTGGTGGGGGGTTGAGACTGCGACTGCGCACACGCTAGGACCCCAGTTACTAGGGCGCCCTCAGGTACCTGTCTTGGTGCAGGAATCCGTGTGAGTCTCTGTGCCGATGTGATCCGGTCGCTGGTGGGCAGACAGAGTTCTGGTGGGTGCTGCTCGCTGCTTAGGATGCGGTCCTAAGTCCGTTTTTATTCCCGGATTATCTTGCCGTGGAAATATCGGGCAGGCAGCTCCTTGGACAGCTGCCAAAGCAGCCCGCGGCTCAGCGTTCTGGTCCGCGGTCAGATTGTATCTGCAGCAGGTCCCGTGTCCGATCTTTGTTCTTCTTGTTCAAGTTCAGGGTTCCGCCGAGGTACCAGGATGTGTTTTGGTTCCTGGTATGTATTTGTTTTGTTGATTTAGACACTGCTTTCTCCGTATTTAAACTTTATTTACTTCAGCTACTGAGAGGTGCTGTGTCCCTCAGTCGCCATTTTGGAAAAAAAAAAAAAAAAAAAAAAAAAAAAAAAAGCCCATTTAGGAATTCTTTATATAAAGATTTAGAACAGACAAAAATAACATATATAGCCTTGTAAGTTTGAATAGTGGTTACTTTTATGGTGGAATTTATGATTTCAAGGGAGGAAAGGGTTTCTTCTGGGAATGATCTATATTTGAGTTGCAATTACAAGAGCATGTTCACCTTTTAAAATTTCATCAAGCTTACATATAAGATTTGTATACTATATTGTATGATGTAATTCAATTGAAATCTTTATGCAACTTAAAAAATAGATTATTTACTTAGAAATGACAAGAGAAAAACAAAACAAAACAAAAAACATGTGTGATATGAGGCCAAAAGCCAAGAACACAGCAAGAGAACTAAAAAAAAAGTAAAGATAACAAAATCAAATATATTAACCATGACAGTAATGTGGACTAGATTAGTTTTTCTTACTAAAAACACAAAATTTTGCATTGGGCTAAAAAAATAAAAAGCAAAACAGAACTATATGATGCCTGCAAGTGATACTATGAACATGAAACCAGACAAAACATGTTGAAGGATGTAAAAAGATATTTAGGTAAACACTAGCAATAAGGGTGGCTTAGTTTCAAAAATATTACACAAAAATCAGAAAAAGAGGTAACAGCTTTAAAAGGTAAGCAACAAAAAATTTCAGTCTATTCATTCTTCTTTCTTTTTCTTTCTCCAGAAAAAGAGAAACATTTCAGATAAACAAACATAAAATATGCCCATGTTGTTCTCACCAAATATTTTAGAAAATTAAAACACAGGGCTATTAAGCCGGGCGTGGTGGCACACACTTGAAATCCCAGAGCTTGGGAGGCTGAGACAGGAGGATCGCACAAGTTCGAAGCCAGCCTCAGCTACAAGGCTCTCAGCAACTTAGTGAGACCCTGTTTCCAAATAAAGTATAAAAAATATAGGTCTTGGAGTATAGCCTGGAGTTAGAAAATCCCCTGGGTTCCACCCCCAGTACCCCCAATAAATAAATAAATTAGTAAATAAATAAACAAACACATGACTATTTCCACACATTTGTCTTCTAGCACCAAGATCTTCTTATTATTTGTTGGGACATGCTGGCATTTGACTAGGCATTTTTAAGTGCATAAATTATTTTGACTGAAGGCTTACGCAGTACGGAAACTGATTAGAAACAGAAGTGGCTTTGTCCTCTGCAATCTCCATCAGCTATATCCTTCTGCACCACATACCTGAAACGAGTTCTGAATCTTGAGCAACTATCATTTCATCTTTATGAGACGAGGTGATACAAACCCAGAGCCAGACACCTCCTATCAACCTGACTGAAGTCCCAAGCTGCCCCCAATAGAAACTCTGAAGCCGACCCTACTCCTAAAGAATAATCTTTTTCTTTGGCTTTTTATTATTATACATTTCATACATACTAAATAAAAAGGTATAATATTTATTATAGCAGGTTTTAACAATGTTTCTTGGCCAGTCTGTTTCTTGGTTACCTCTCCCTCAGTTATTATTGTTTATTTTTATTTTGTATTGATGCGTTGCAATTGCATGTGATAGTGATATCACAGTAATATGTTCATATATGGTCTGTTTACTTCCTTGCTTCAGTTATCTGAAGCAAGTCCATCTCCCTTCCTTCCTTCCTTCCTTCCTTCCTTCCTTCCTTCCTTCCTTCCTTCCTTCCTTCCTTCCTTCATGTCCCAGAGACGACAATAGAGTTTTATTTAAGAATGTGGGAATACACCTTCAAGGAGAACGTGGGCCATCTCAAGGAGAGAGCGCCTTTGGGTTGGGGTTTTGAAGTCATCCTTTTATAGGAGACCCTTGTGAGGGAGTGGGTAAGAGTGGAAGTCTGGACTTCCTCATGAAGCAAATTCTAAACATTATATTATGTAACATATAACTTGTAAACATCTCAGTACATAGCTCTAACATATAAGGAAATAAAAATTATCTTTTAGGGTTTTTTTTTTTTTTTGAGGGTCTGGGGATGAAACCCAGGGGCATTCGACCTCTGAGCTACACCCCCTGCCCTATTTTTTATTCTTTATTTTGAAACAGTGTCACTAAGTTGCAGAGGGCCTAAGTAGCTGAGGCTGTCTGCAAACGGTGATCCTCCAGGCTCAGCCTCCCGAATGCTGGGATTACAAGTGTGCGCCACCACTCCCGACTTGCTGTTTTGTTTTGTTTTGTTTTGTTTTGTTTTGTTTTGTGTTCGGGTCTGGGGATGGAACCCCGGGGCATTTTACCTCCGAGCCACATCCCCTGCCCTATTTTTTATTCTTTATTTTGAAACAGGGTCTCACTAAGTTACAGACGGCCTCACTAAGTAGCTGAGGCTGTCTGCAAACCGCGATCCTCCAGTTTCAGCCTCCTGAATGCTGGGATTACAAGCGTGCGCCAACACGCCCGGCTCTGGCTTGCTGTTTTTTAATGTGCCTGTAAAATAATAGAGTGGTCTACTTTCATTCATCGTTGTGTCTTCAGTTCCTATACAGCGCCTGCAACATTCCAAATAAATATCTTTTAAATGCATAAATAAAATGAATCAAGAGAGGGTCACCCATTTAAAGTAACACTGGGCTACTTCTCTGTCTGGGTTATTAAAAAAATATGGGAACTATTCGCTTGGAAATTGTTGTAACCTCGCCAGTGAGAAAAACTGTCCAGAGCCAATTATGTCCGCAAAGCCACACTTTATTACAGGTTCGAACCTGGACCCAAGCACCTCTGGCACAGCAGAAATGGCATGGGCCCAGAACTCCGTTTGGGGGTCGAATTTATAGTTTTACATCAAATTTCAAGTCATTTTTACATCATTGATGACGTTTTTTAAATTTCCCGCTTTACATTTCCCGCATAACTTGTACGGACATTTTTTAAGATAAGGGGTGGGGGTAGGGGCAGAGGGTCTCCTATCTAGGTTTACAGCCCTGGTAGGGGCAGATGCTCTTAGCTGGGGCAGATACCCTATACTTTTAGCTTTTCTAGGAATTTGCCCGTTAATATTGGCCACTTGAGCTTACAATTTATGGAGCTTTTATACAATTAAAAACATTTTCTAATAAATATTATAAAAAACACTTTTATAATCACCCATTGTCTTATTTTATTATTAGCTATTATAAACTTCTGCTATTAAATTTATAACTATAGGCATATAATTACCACCCAATACTATTGAACTATTGGCACACAATACTATTGATCTCAATACTATTGGTTGTTATTATCTCATACAATAATATTATGTAATAATATTATTGTCACAACTATTAAACCTATTTTTAATCACAGCAACCTTATAAAACTTAAACCAATTCCTAAAGCATCTAACTTCAAACAAGGCATAGGCAGGGGCTTCTTATCTAAGACACACAGGTAGGCTAGGCCTGGGCAGCTGCTTTGGGTGTTTCCCGTTTAGCTGCTCTCTGCCTGTCAATTTAAAACTTTTAAACAAAACTTATAAACACAGATCTATATATGTGATATTAAGAACTTATTACTTAACTGATTATTAAACACCATACAGAACTAGATTACTTATTATTGATTATTAACTTCTATTAACATGGCACACAACACTGCACTCATAAATTTAAAGACACACTATAACAGAAAAAACAAAGCATAGTTACAAATATCCCTAAAAATAATTTTAAAGGATTTACCTAACATGGTAGAAATACGGAAACTTATAAATATAAAAAAGAAACACTACTCTGAGAAGTAACAAATACCATATTAGATAAGTGGAAGAAACTAAAGCAAAGACAAATTCCATAAAATGGACTGATAAGACATTGATTGGTAAAGCTGGGTGTAGTGGTGCACACCTATAATCCCAGTACTTGGGAGGCTGAAACAGGAGGATCACAGGTTCGAGTCCAGCCTCAGCAACTTGGCAAGACTCTCAACAACTTAGACCCTATTTCAAGATAAAAAAAAAAAATAAAAATAGGGTCAGTGTGTAGCTCAGAGGCAGAGGGCTCCTGAGTTCAATTCTCAAGAAAACACACACACACACACACACACACACACACACACACACACACACACACACTTGTTCCTGTATCCTGCTAGATCCTGAAGAAATATAAGGTTTGTGTCACATAGAACATTTAGAATCTCACAGCCATTTCTACTGCTTCTTGGCAGAAAGTCTCTTTTAATATCCCCCTCCCCAGTGCTCTCTTCTCTTCTCTTAATGATTTTCAGGAGAAAAGATTCAATGGCTTCTCTCCAAACCTTAACCAACAGTAAGCCTTCTTAATAATAGGTCCAACACCAAACCAGTTCTTGCTATAGCAATTTATACTTCAGATGCAATGAAACCCCATCCTCTCTTCCTTTTGTGCTCATTCCTGAGCTCAGAGGATGTCAGGGTGAGGAAGGGACCTCCGACAACACCAAGTCAGGAAGTTTCCAAATGGGTGTTTCTGTTTATCCCTGACACATTTTCTAAATTTCTAAGGAATACATGGAATTCATTCGCTTACCCATGACAGCACCACATATACTGTGCTCTTGTTTGCAATAAGTTTAGGGGGCAAAATCTTTTCAAGATACACATATTCATCCTGAGAAGTTTGAGGACTCACTAGCCTAGTTCACCTCTTTCTTTGACTGTATCTTAGAGAGATCACAGACTATCCAAAGTTGCCGCATTAGCTTGCCACCTGTAACTGTAGGTGGCAGCTGAAGACCCAGCCGGGCTGATGCTACAGCTCCAGCCTGAGTCTAGAGGCCGGGGAACCAGTGGAAGTCTGCCTTAATCAGCATCTTCACAGTTATAATTAAATAAAAAGAAAAAACCTGACCATACCACTGACTGGAAGGAAGATTTTTTTGCGCACGGTTTCCTTGGAGATTTCGGGTTCAGTCCATGTGAGGCTGGAGACCACGGGTCCCGAGGACAAGGCTGAGGGAAGTAGAGAGCGGGAGAGGGTAAGGCTCTGCTCTCACATCATGGAGGCCAGAAGCAGAAAGACCCACAAGGGGAGGAGGGAACCACAAATAACCCCCAAGGCCACACCCCCAGGGACCCCTCCTTCACAACCAAGCCCTCTTCCCACTCTGCTACCTGTTTCCATGAGAGCTGGGGAGACATTTTAAATCAAAACCATTATTAGCCTGAATCCAAGCGCAAAAGTAGGAGAAGACGGATATTCCAGCTCAAAGACAGACAGAAAGAAAGAATGGTTTCTCTCGGCCTTTTTGTTCAGTTCAGGCATAGAATGGATTGAATAAGACCCACCCACATTGGAGGGGACAGTGTTCTTTTCTTTCTTTTTTTCTTTCCTTCTTTCTTTCTTTTTCTTTCTTTCTTTTTTTTTGTTTTTTTTTTTTTTTTTTTGGTTTTGGTGGTATGGAGAGTGGAACCCAGGGGCTTTTCTACCTCCGGGCTATACTCCCAGAGCTATTTTATACTTTATTTGGAAACAGGGTCTCACTAAGTTGCTGAGAGCCTCACTAAGTAGCCAAGGCTGGCTTTGAACCTGTGCGATCCTCCTGTCTCAGCCTCCCAAGCGCTAGGATTACAAGTGTGCACCACCACGCCTGGCTACCATGTTTTTCCTTTTCTCAGTGTCCCCATTTATATACTAACCCCAGCCAGACACCCTCAGAACAATGTTTAGCCACATATTTGGGTATCTCATGTCCCAGACAAATTGACACATGTGTTAATCATACACACTCAGGCACATATAATTTGTGATACTTTGATATAAATAGAACGCACAGCAACAGTAGGTGGCCCCCGGTATACAGACACTCAAGTGAATGCCTGCCCACTCCCCCCTTCATCACTACCAGTAGAATTTTTTGTAAGTTATAGACTCAGATAAGGAATTCTCTGATACATTCTCTTTTGCTCGGAGCAGAAGGCTGCACTCAGGTGACTCCGCAGCCAGTCCTTTGCTTAGAGTAAACATTTCCAACTTGCCCTCTGTTGGTTGTCTAAAGTAATTAGAACTCTTTGAGAACCCATGTCTCTTCCACCTCACTCTCTAAAACCTGCCAAGAGAAAATTAGGTAATTAAATTGGCAAGAATGATCGGGCTGAAGGGGGTGTGCCCGCACGAACAAAGCAAAGTCACTTGGAAATTAAAAACAAAACAAAATGTGAACGCTGGAGTCTGGGAGTTGAGAAAGGAAGTTTTATGTAATGCTAGCCAGTTGATGTCATTGTAGCCAGTTCCCTGGCTGGCCCCGGAGGCCAGGGAGGGGAAGGGGGGATGTGGAGGAGGGAGGGACCCAGACATTCTCCTTTGCTTCAAGCTCAGCCTCCCATGTGCAGGGAGAGGTCAATGAGAACAAAGGGATGTGTCTGAGCTACAGCCAGGGCCACTTCCCTGCAGAGATGGTTCTGCAGTCCCAAGGAGAGGCCCACTGTGAGTTGAAACCTCTGTCAAGCTTCGGGCCTCCCCTCCCTCTGCCAGGCCCTCTGTGACCTCCCCAGCTGCCCGCAGCGGCGGTGACGCTCTGCGAGCTTCCAGCTCATCTGTGCTCAGGAATGGGAGGGTCAGGGGCCACGCACACACACCAGTATCCTGCAGCCTATTATTTCCTGCCCGTCCTGGCTTCCCTCCAAGACCCAGGGTGGCAGGTGTGTGAAGTTCACGAGAAAGCTCAGCAATGGGCCAGTTTTCCAGGAATGCTGCTGCTAACTAGATTCACAAACTAAGCCAAGTCTCCACCGTCTGAGGCTGAATGAGGAGGCAGTTGAATGGGACAGCTTAATGTTTTTTTCTTTCTCTTCTTTCCTGTCTCCAGTCTAGATCCTGTGATGATTTTTTTCAGCTGGTATAAGATACTCTCTGTTCAGCCTCCGAGATTCCAAGTAAAGAGATAAGATGACCAACACATGCCTCCATTTCCAAACCAAGGGCTCACAGTGGAAGGAAAGACTGTCTGTGACATTATGGGAAAAGTCTCAGGGAAGCCAGGCGTGGTGGGACACACCTGTGATTCCAGTATATGGGAGGCTGAGACTGGAGGAATGCAGGTTCAAGGCCAGGCACAGCAACCTAGTGAGACTCTGTTTCAAATGTATAGAACATGGCATATAAAACAATTTTCAAGAACTCATAAACAACTTGTTCGGACACACCAGCATAGAGCTCAGACAACTTCAGAAGCTCAAACAATTTGTCTGCATGTCAGTACAGGGCTAGATGAAGATGCCTGTGCTGCAGTTGATAACAGACCCTGGAATCTAAAATTCCTTCTCACTTCTGATGGACTTATGTTATTAATACATTTGTACTGGATTCATTGAGGCTAATAAACTGTCTTGCTACCTCTGGATAGGAGTCTGGTAGGATTTGATAAGTGTGGATGGGTTTGCCAGACACTTGACAGCACCCACAGAAAGTCCTATTAAGGACAGCAGCGAGCAGCACTGCTGTGCTGAGCTGAGCTTACGCCAGGACCATCTGCCCGTGTGTGTGACCCCGATTCAGCCACTTGCTGCAATTCTGCTCTTCTCACTGACCCAGGATCTGCTTCCGCATCTCCTCTGCCATTCCTGGACTTAGTTTGTTACTCCCTTCTCTTTGTTTGCTTGTTTGTAGAGAGTTGTTATTAAGTAGTGACGTGCTCTAAAACTATAGAACTTATGCGTTTTCTAGAACAGTTGTTCAGCCTAAATTTGATTTGCTAGTGTGAAGTGTATTATTTGATGTTTATTCGTTGCTAATTGACTTTGGCAATGCAACCACCCAGCATCCAAACTTAGCTTAACTTTACTTAGACAATTTCCTGATAAGTTCCTGTGTATTTTAAACTTTGAGTGCTGAATAAATCTTGTGACATTATGGAAAGACAGAAATTGTGTGTGACATGACTTACTGGTCTTAGGGCTTTGTGGACTATTGCTCCGAACAAAACAAAACAAAAGAGCTTGGGGTGTAGAATGAATGTCTCTGGGTTCAATCCCCAGTACAACCAAAGAAGGAGGAGGAGGAGGAGGAGGAGGAGGAGGAGGAGGAGGAGGAGGAGGAGGAGGAGAGGAGAGGGAGGAGGGGGGGAGGAGGGGGAGGAGGAGGAGGAAGAGAAGGAGGAGGATGGAGAGGAGGGGAAAAGGAAGTGCAGCTAATTAGTACTCTGTGGTAGAAGAAATGGGAAAAGGCAAACAAAATTTGTTTTTGAAAGGCAATCCAGTATGACATAGAGAACCAGATTAAATTTAAAGAGATAAATTATTCCATTTGAATAGGGCTTGAAGATTATAAATGTGCCTGATTTTCCAGTATGTTTATGACACTTTTCCCTTAAGCAAAACGGTGAATTTATAGGACAAACAATCATGCATGTGCTCCTGTCCTAGAGTAAAACATATTTCAATTCCTCACGGATGCTGTGCGGTGCATTCGGCAGAGCATTTCCTCTGCACCTGCCCTGTGCCTCCCATTGTGCTGAGAGGGCAAGGAGAGGGGAGGAATGCAGAGATGTAAGTCTCTGTTCTCCTGGCAAGCAGCAAAGACATGTAACTGGAGAGACTGTATAAGAATTTATCTTACAATGGCCATGATAGAGGTGTCTGCAAACTTGGTGGCAATTCAGAGTAAGGAGACGCAGGAGAAGGCTCTGTGGCTAGGGCACTTTTCCAAGTTGGAGTAAGCAGAGCCTGGCCCTCCGAGTTTTAAGGTAGTAAAGTCTGCTAATGGAACTGGCAGTTGGAATGCTAACTCTAAGTAAAAGGATAATCTGTGGCCAAGGTCAGCATCTGTTTTATCTTGGGTTCTCCTCAGATGCTCAGTAATCACCGTCTCTTATTGCCATCATCTGGGCACCATGTTGGTGCGCACTGTCAGAGATCTTTGAAGTTTCCAAGAATCACTGTGGCTGCCGAAGGAGAGTCAGGTTTCATACAGAGGTCCTAGAGAACAAGGTGAGATTATTTGGGCATAGAGTTATTTTATGCAAGGTCCTGGCCAGTACCGGAATATCTTACTTTCATTGTTACCTCCTTGGCTAAATAGTAAGCGTATCATCCCCAGGTTTTCGTCCCAATGAAAAAGGATGAAACAGAAGTACCAACTATCTTCCACCTCAAAATATATTTATTTTACCCACAGGTGGAAGGGGTGAGCTCTTTGAAGCTAATAAATTCTCTTGTTACCTCTGGACAAGCTTTAGAAAAAAGGTAAACAGAGTGATGGAGTCAGCTCTGCACATATGAAATCTCTTACCCTTGGTGATAGGATTTTTGAAGCTTGTGCTTTAAGTTTTCACTTTCTTAATAAGGTTCTGGGTCACGTTTTTCTAAATATAAGGTTCATTGTTGAGGGAGAATGTGTGTCTGTGTGTGCAGATACACAGGTATGCCTTTGGATCATAATCTATGTACTTGGAAACCAGGAAGAAAGAGAAATCATGTGTGGATGTCACACTGATGAAAATTTATCCAAAGAGATCACACAGTACTGATGTCTACCCTTGGCTGTCTTGCCAAAGTCCTTTCATTTTCCTAGGTATTATTCTAAGGAGAATAAATGAGATGTTGGAAAATTACTATGAATATTTGTGCTTTAAAAATTATGCTGTTGTCATTGTGATTGGACCAAAAATGGGGATGGACCTGGGAGTTGGGGGGAGGACACTGAATCCTGAAGGACTGAAGTTATTTGCAATGCAAAGGCTTAATGTAAAGGCCAAAAGCAGCCTCTCTCAGAGAACAGCTGATCTTGGGACAGTAGGGTTAGGCTAGCTACAGAGTAGAGATTGCTCCCCTTATGAGCTTCTCCCATGATGGTTTTAAATTACCTTGGTATTTACTTTGTTCCATAAAAAGTTTTAAATTTGAAGTTGGTTTGTCCTTTGTAATTCCCTTCATATCATAACAACATTTTGGTTAACTTAATAGACCTCTGAGAATGGTTTCATAGGAGTTAGCTCCTTCCTTCCTTCCTTCCTTCCTTCCTTCCTTCCTTCTTTCCTTTTTTCCTTCCTTCCTTCCTTCCTTCCTTCCTTCCTTCCTTCCTTCCTTCTTTCCTTTTTTCCTTCCTTCCTTCCTTCTTTCCTTTTTTCCTTCCTTCCTTCCTTCCTTCCTTCCTTCCTTCCTTCCTCCTCCTTATCCTTATTTCTCTCTCTCCTTTTTCTTTCTTCTTCTTCTTCTTCTTCTTCTTCTTCTTCTTCTTCTTCTTCTTCTTCCTTCTTCTTCTTCTTCTTCTTCTTCTTCCTCTTCCTCTTCCTCTTCCTCTTCCTCTCTCTCTCTCTCTCTCTCTCTCTCTCTCTCTCTCTCTCTCTCTCTCTTTCTCTCTCTCTCTCTCTCTTCTTTTTTTTTTTCTGTACTAGGAATTGAACCAGGGGGCATTCTATCGCTGAGCTATACTCCCAGCCCTATTTTATTTCTTCTTTGAACCAGTGACTCACTAAAGTGCTGAGCCTGTTCTCAAACTTGTGATTCTCTTGTTCCAGCCTCCCAAGTACTGGGATTACAGGTGTGTCCACCATGCTTGACTTTTTTTCTTCTTTCATGATTGAGGTCCTTATAGGAACAGCTTTGACTTGAGAATAGTAGTCCAAGCCGGGCATGGTGGTGCATGCTTGTAATCCCAGCATTGCATTCGGGAGGCTGAGACAAGAGAATCGCAGTTCGCGGCCAGCCTCAGTTACTTAGTGAGGCCCTCTGCAACTCAGTGAGACCCTGTTTCAAAATAAAGAATAAAAAATAGGGCTGAGGATGTAGTTCAGAGGTAGAATACCCTGCCCCTGGATTCCATCTTCAGTTTTGAAAAAAAAAAAAAAAGTACTCCAGGCAGGCATTCTTGGTCTTTTCCAATGATCTTTTCCAAAATGATACAGAGGGAGGCATATTTTAAGAAAGTCCAATAATTTTGACATAGGAGTAATTACGAGAGAAGAAGACAGAAAAGAAAGAAAAATTTCTATAATTCTGATACTCTTGAGAGGTTGCTACTTTACTTTAAAAATACAGTGTAAAGTGGGCAGGATGGTACACATCTGTAATCCCAGTACTTGGGGGCTGAGACAGGAGGGTCACAGGCTGAAAGCCAGCCTCAGCAACTTAGTGAGACCCTCAGGAACTTAGCGAGACTGTTCCAAAACAACAACAACAAAATAAGACTAGGACTGGGCATGGTGGCGCACGCTTGTAATCCCCACGCTTGGGAGGCAGAGACAGGAGGATCGCGCAGGTTCGAAGCTAGCCGTGCTGGCTTAAGAGACCCTGTTGCCAAATAAAAATATAAAATAGGTCTGGGAGTGTAGCCCAGAGATAGAAGAGTTTCCAGGAACCCCAGTATCACCAAAAAAAAAAAAAAAAAAAAACCCCATAGACTAGGGATGTAGTGCATAAGTAGAGTGGCCCTGGGTTCTATCCCCAGTAAAATACACACACACACACACACACACACACACACACACACACACCATACACAATAAAGCATGCACACAGGACTTGATTTTTCCAGTCGATGGTATCATTTGCCCACCCCATCTTGCCCCAACTTGCTTTCGCCATTGTCCTTCTATATTTAAAACCATCAGCAGCACCCACTCAGTTCTTTCTTCTTTGTCTCCCTCAACACAGAATCAGTTTCAAAACCCCACCGGCTTTATCTGTCCAAATGCTTGGCATATTTTCATTTGATACTACTAGAAATATATTGGCTAATGAGAATAGAAGGGCTTTAAATCTTTATGAGGGAATAGTCTCGGTAGCCACATTCCAATGGATTAAGAGCGTATGAGTAACAATAAGAGAATACAGCCACCATCACTGAGAAATATTGTGGAGTCATCTTGTTCAGCAAACGCTTAAAGGCCAAAGAAAAGTCTCCGTCACGACTCCTTAATGATTTCTCCCCATTCCACCGCTTCATGTCATGAATTATGTTTCCTTTTAAAAATTAAAAATATAAGTTTTGTCATTTAGAGGAATACACTGAAATAGTTACAGATGAAGTGGTACCCAGGATTTGCTACAATATACTCAATGGCGGGAATTTAATCAAATAAAATTGGCCATGAATTGATGATTCTGAAAGGTGAGAAATAGGTACATGACAATTCATTATGTTTTAGAAGTATAATATGTTTGAAGCCAGGCATGGTGGCACACACCTGCAAATCTCAGCACTTGGTAGGCTGAGGGAGGAGGATTGTAGGTCTGAGATCAGCCTCAGCAACTTTGCAAGACACTTTTTTTTTGAGGTACAGGAGATGGAACCCAGGGGCATTCTACCTCCAAGCTACACTCCCAGCCTTGTTTTTTTATTCTTTATTTTGAAACAGGGTCTCACTGAATTGTGGAGGACCTCACTAAGTAGTAGCTGAGGCTGGCCACGAACCGTGATCCTCCTGTCTGTCTCAGCCTCCCAAATGCTGGGATTACAAGCGTGTGTCACCATGTTGCTGACAGCAAGACACTTAAAAAAAAAAAAAAGGCTTGGGGTGTTGCTCGAAGGTAGAATGTTTCTGGGTTCAATTCCAGTAACAAAACAAAACAAAACAACAAAAAAAGAAATATGCTTGAAATTCTTTAAATAAAAAGTGTCTGAAAGTTCTATTTCCTGAGCAGGGCATGGTGGCACACACTTGTAATCCCCACGCTTGGAGGTGGAGACAGGAGGATCACGCAGGTTCGAAGCCAGCCACACTGGCTTAGGAGACCCTGTTTCAAATAAAAGAAAAAAGTATAAAAATAGGTCTGGGAGTGTAGACCGGGGGTAGAAGGGTTTCCAGGAACCCCAGTACCACAAAAAAAAAAAAAAAGAAGGAAAGAAAGAATGAAGTTCTATTTCCTGAGCCGGGCGTGGTGGCGCACACTTAAAATCCCAGCATTAGAGAGGCTGAGACAGAAGGATCATGGTTTGCAGATAGCCTCAGCTACTACTTAGTGAGGCCCTATTTAATTCATTGAGACCCTGTTTCAAAATAAAGAATAAGGCCGGGCGTGGTGATGCACTCTTGTAATCCCAGCACTTGGGAGGCTGAGACAGGAGGATCGCACAGGTTCGAAGCCAGCCTCAGCTACTTAGTGACACCCTGTTTCCAAATAAAATAGAAAATAGTTCTGGGAGTATAGCCCGTAGGTAGAAAACCCCTGAGTTCCACCCCCCAGTACCACAAAGAAAAAAATAATAATAAAAAATAGGGCTGGGGGTGTAGCTCGGAGGTAGAATACCCCTGGGTTCCATCCCCAGTACCAAAATAACTAAAGTTCTGATTCCTGGATTTCACTCTATAGAAATCCTAAGGCTACAGATCTAAAACAGAACCCAGAAAAAAAATTTGACAAGTGAGCTAGAGGGGTTGGAATTAGATGACCTCTAGGTTACCATTTGAAAATTTATAGAGTAGATGGTGTTACATCAGTGGAAATAATCAAGTAGAAGTGGGTATCGTCTTTCACAGGGACAGTACTTAGGGAAAATAGCTGTCAATTTTGTTTGATGATTGCTTACAACTATTTTTTTTTTTGCTCCAAATCTTAATAGTGTTTGTGTATATAACTCACTCAGGGGTGTACTGCCAGTGCTATTTCATGAAGCTGGCTTTCTTATTTATTTATTTTTTCTGTGGGGTGTTTTAGAGTCCTGTAATATTTACTCCTTAACCAAGGCCAATTCCCTGATGAGATAATCATCCTTGTGAATGCTTCCCTGTCCTCACAATGGCAGGACAGATGTTGCCAGGCCTTTCAGGAAGGGAGAGACACCCAGCTGTGACCCATTACATTGCTGTCAGTTCTCACCCCACCACTTCCAGTAGGAAAGGATCTTATAACCCTAGAACCCAGAGAGAGCAGAGAAGAGATCTGCTGGTCCCAGCATCGTGGGGTCTGTCACACAGCAAGGCACACATTGCCTGCCTCTTTTTTCTTTCCACATTGGACACCTTTGCAGGTAGAAAGCACCCTTGGTCTTGGAGCTGTGATGTGAAAGGAAGACAGGGCTGGCTGTGTTAAAAAGCAAACAGACTGAATGTGGGGAGATCCTGCCATAATTTCTCAGAACATGGGTCCCTTTCCAGCCATTAATCTGCACGTGAGCCTCCCGTTACAATCAGTACAACACACTGATGCTGGCTGGGTTACCCAGAGATTGCAAATGTGTTTTCTATCCAGGAACAACTCTGCCATCTGCCAGTAACATAAAAGCAGTCTTCCAGAAGAATCTTCTGCTTGTCATTAGAGAGTTTCAGATCTGTCTGGGATCAGCTGAACTCCAGGAAGGAGCTTTCTCTCTTTTTCTCTTTTTCTCCATTCTATGAACTGCAGTGGTCATAGCTCTCCTGCACAGTGCTGGGAAACTTATTATACCCCACTGGTAAGAACACAAAACAATCATAGCCAGAGATGGGCACTGTTCGTATCCTGGTGTTATAAACAAAGATCTTGAAGTTTAGGGGGCTCTGTGACCTGCCCAAGGTCCCTCAGCCCAAGGTCAGAGCTGGGATCCAGGTGACCGTAATCTAAATTTTGTGCATTGAACTTTCCTGAAAATTTTTCTTTATTTCCCACAGTCACACAATCAATTTGCCTTCTTGGCCCTGTTCTCCTCTTCTTCCCTTCAAGTTAACCCCACTCTCACCAGCTTGGGCGTGCACATTTCCTTGAATACGGTCCACTTTTTCTCATATGCTTACTTTTTCTTTAGCATTTTCTTCTTCCTGAAGGAACTTTCTTCCCTTTGGCCCCAATTCCTTTTTCTTTTTCTTTTTTAATGGCATTGTAAGTACTCATTGTATAGTCAACATTGTTATAGCTATAATCTAAAAGACTTGACCATGTAACGTAGAGGAAGGAAGATTGATTAGCTCACTCTTTGGGGGTTCGGTCCCTGTGAGGCCGGGGATCATAGAGCTCAGTGTATGGTGGCAGGAAGCAGGGAAAGAGAGAGTACAAAGCTTTGCCCCTCACATCATGGAGGCTGAAAGCAAGAGGAGAGAGAGAGAGAGAGAGAGAGAGAGAGAGAGAGAGAGAGAGAGAGGAAGAGAGAGGAGAGAGGGGAGAGGGGAGAGGAGAGGGGAGAAGAGAAGAGAAGAGAAAAGAAAAGAAAAGAAAAGAAAAGAAAAGAAAAGAAAAAAGAAAAGAAAAAAAAGAAGAGAGTGCACCAGGGGAGTAGAAACCATTTATAATCCCTAAGGTCACAGCCCTGGGACCCAACTGCTCCAGCAACACCTACCAGCTCAGGCTACCACCCAGATAAATCCATTACAATGTTCTTATCCACTGTTGAGATTATAACTCTCATGACTTAACTATATCAGCCATGAATATTAATAAATGAGTTCATTTCTATATGTAACTCTAACATGCATCTCACTCAAATTCAAAGTGTCAAGCACACACACATCACTTGGTGCATTTTCTTCTACATTCCATCTCCCTTTCTTCCTCCCCTTACAAGTTAGTGAGATTGGTGGTGACACCTTCACATATGGGCATAGCATTATTTGAACCAATTTCTTCATCAAGCCTTTCCCCCCCTTCCTACCTCCATCTCCCAGTCTCCTTCCATTATTTTACTGGCCTCTCTCCTCATTTATCTAAGGTCCCTTTGGTTTCTAACTTTCTCTCTAGCTTCCTCATAGGAGGGAAAACATGACTCTTGACTTTCTGAGACTGGTTGATCTCACTTAGCAGAATATTCTCTAGTTCCATCCAGTTTCCTGCAAATGACATAATTTTGTTCTTCCTCGTGGCTAAGTAAAATCCCATTGTGTGTTGATAGCACATTTTCTTTATCTGTTTATCTGCCCAACCCCAAGTTCACCAACTAAAATTTGCCTCAGCTTCAAGAGCTTCCAATGCCACTTCTTCCAAGAAATCTTTCAGGATACCCTAACTCCCATTCATAAGAGATAATGCAGCCAGGTGTGGTGGCACATGTTTGTAATCCCAGCATTCAGGTGATTGAAACAGGAGGATCTCAGTTTGTGGACAGCCTCAGCTACTTAGTGAGGCCCTTTGCACTCAGTGAGACCCTGCTTCAAAATATAAAGAACAAAAAATAGGGCTAGGGATGTAGCTCAGAGGTAGAATAACCCTGGGTTCCATCCCCAGTACCGCAAGAGAGAGAGAGATAGAGATAGAGATAGAGATAGAGAGAGAGAGAGAGAGAGAGAGAGATATCTCATTCTGATAACTTTTTTCTCATATTTTCCTTTCTTTCTTTTGTTCTTTCTCTCTCTTTTTTCTTCATTGTGGCATTATTACCAAATATGCATTTGCTTTAAGACTTCTGTTATATTCCTTAATATTTTATCCCAAATGATAACTTATTACTTAACTTTATTTTCCTCGGCATTTATAACTGTGTTTTGCATTCACTAGGGGCTTAAAAACATCTATTGGCCAGACCTGGTGGTGCACAACTGTAATTCTAGTACTTAGGAGACTGAGATAGGAGAATTTCAGGTTCTAGGCCAGCCTCAGAAACTTAGTGAGACACTATTTTGAAATGAAAATAAAATCGGGCTGAGGATGTAGCTCAGACGTAGAATGCACCGGGGTTCAATTCCCAATATAAAAATAAAAATCTGTAGATTGAATATTTGCAATCCTGGAAAAAAACATATATATATATATATATATATATATATATATATATATATATATATATGTGTGTGTGTGTGTATATATATATATGTTTGTATGTATCAAAATGTAATTAAATGCACTGTAAAAGTTAGATGCTACAGAGAAGTAACCCTATGATTCATCCTTACATGGTTAAAAGGGAAAGTCTTTGAGTAAGATTATAATTTATGTCTTTGCTGTATCTGTATTTTCATACTTGGTCTAAACGTGATGAAAATTGAAAACACACTGCCACTGTGTTTTGAACTTTCTTTGGGCCTTTTTCTCTTTTTTTCCCTTTTTCCATGGGCTGTTTAAAGAGTTCTGTCCCTGATTACATAATCATTCTGTGAACGATGCTTTTGTTTTGACCACGTTGCTTCCACTTCTGCGCTTTACATACAGGAGCAAGTAGCCACTAGCAGGTGGAGCTGCCTGCGGAAGGGAACATATTTAGATACTCTCTTCCCAACCTTCCTAGCCCTTCGGTGATTCCGGATTGGATTGGGTGAGTGAGGAGGGAAAGGGCAGCCCTCTGGGGAGATTAATAATATGGCTTGAAGGATGAAGATCAAAGCGCAGCGTTGGCTGCAGACCACGTCGTAACCGTAGTAACCGGCAGAGGCTCTCTGATCTCTGCGCTGGGGTCAGCTCCCTTCTCAGTTACGCTGCCTGTGCTCCGCCCTTTTTTCTTCAAAACTCCTCCTCCTGCAAGACCATAGGTCAGCTCTTTATCTGTGTATAACCCATAGTCTATCCGTGGGACAGCACCAAGAAGAAAATTGTTACAACACTAATATGAAACTGAATTTTAGTTAGCATGAAAATTCAGGGGAAATGGGCTTAAACTTGAAAAATAGATATCTATTTAAATGACTGGTTCTAACTGACCTTTTCTAGGTAGTATCTAACTTTACTAACTCATAGCCAAGTCATAACCTTATTTTTTAAAATTGCCTTTTAAACTCTCTACTTTGGACTGTCTGGGAGTTTCTCCAAAATAATCTGGGGGCTAATGGGAGGTAGGAGTGGGGTAAAAATTAAACTGAGACTGGCCATGAGTTCAACAAAGACCATAGTGGGAGCCAGAGATGGGCGTCAGGATTCACGGCACTAACCTCTTGTTTAGTTTAATTTTGAAATTTTCCTTCATAATTTTTTTTCCTTTAAAACCCTCTGTTGCGTCCTCAACGTTCGGTCTCTAAACAATTCCAGCATGACTGACTCTCCTGCTTTAGAATATGGGAATCATTTAGTTGAATCCTCTGGCTTCTTTATGACTTCATGTTTATCACTGGCTTTTCTTGACCTAACAGTGGAAAAACAGGTGTCTACCTGCTGGGTGAATCTCAAGTGCCATCCATAGACAGGCCCCAGAATCTTGGGCATCGCCCAACTGAATGCTCAGACTCCTTTCGTAACCTTTTAAAAATATGGCATGGTAGCTGGAGTTCCAGGCTTGTGGGTGTTATTTTCCCTTGGAACATCAAATATTACTGCTGGGCTTCAAATAGAAACCAGGATGGCAGCTTGACCATGAAAGTCGCTGGGCTTGTTCTTTTTCTTCTCCCTCTTTTCTCCCCCTTTTTCCTGTACTAGGAAAACATCTACTGCCAACTCAGGGATACAAAAACTTTCTCATGTTAGATATTTCCCAGTACTCTGATTGACACAGTGAATTTGGCACCCTTGACGGTTCTCTTTTCAGAGACTTAAATTACATTATTGGTTTGGGAGGAGAACAAGCTCCAACCCAAAACATAAGACCTTGAATGAAAAGGAGACACTCAAGTCCTGGTGTTTGGGAACCAGCAAGCCACACAGGGCATTTCCAAAATCAAATGAGCAGATGAACTTTGCCATCTGATGCATGGAGCGGGTCCTGCACAAATCAAGCCCAAATGTTATTCTTCTCTGCGGGTGATTCCCTGCCGTACGGGTCGCTGGCAGGTTGCCTTTGAAAGCTGCTCTTTGGAACTTCGCCTTCGAGATGCTGCCTTTCTCTAAAGCCCTAAAGCTTGTCCCAATCCACGTACAAAAGGCTTCATAGAGCCAAAGAGGCCTCCTCCTCCTCCTCCTCCTCCTCCTCCTCCTCCTCCTCCTCCTCCTCTTCCTTTTCCTCTGAATTGAACCTGGGGCATTCTACCTTCGAGCTATACCCCAGCCCATTTTTATTATTTTATTTATTTTTTATTCTGACCCTTGCTAAGTTGCTGAGAGACTTGCTAAATTGCTGAGACTGGCCTGAAACCTGTGATCCTCCTGTCTCAGCCTCCCAAGTACTGAAAATACAGGCAATGCACTACCACGAAGAGACTTCCGAACAACTCAGAAAGGCAGGTGAGTCAAAAGAGCAGCAGTCCAACTGGTTAGTACCCGGGGCCGTGAAGCAAGATGGACCAAAGCGAGTGGATTTATAGCCGCCCGTCATTTCTCTCATTTTGCCCAGGGGAGGCATTTCTTGAATCCACCTGCTCAGTTATTTGTCATGCTACGTGTTTCTTCTTAATTGTCACTCGGGCAAAGCCGTCATGCTGTAAGGGGACACCCTCGTATTTTTTAACGACCTTAGGCAAAGTGATGGACACTGGATCCTGGAGTCAGATGTTGCTAGTGACGCAACTTGTCCTCCCAGTGGCAGAAAAGCTTCCTGCCGCGATTAAGTTAGAACTGTGAAAGCGCTAAGATGTGTTGTCCGCCTGCCTCTCTGATGCAAGTGGTTTGATTACACAGCCTCGTTGCAGGGAAGTGTGGCAACACAGCTCCTGCCTGCCTCCTAAAGCCTCCTCTCTCTCTCTCTCTCTCTCTCTCTCTCTCTCCCTCTCTCTCTCTCTCTCTCTCTCTCTCTCTCTCTCTCTCTCTCTCTCACGTAGCCACTTTCTACAGAAAGCTAGTGTGTTCTATACATGCGCCAGACACCTGAAATACCCAAGACCACAGCCATGCCTCCTCCCAGCTGAGTGTTGTTCTGCCCCTTCCCTCTTTCTTTCGATTTGTTTTTCTGGGTTTACACAACCCTATGATCACAACTGATTCGTGGCTGGCAGGCTGCCAGGGTCTGAATCCTCATCAGGTGTCCCGGTCAAGCAAAACAAGCAGCGATCCATTCTGGATTTGAGCCTGAGATAGGAAATCGTCTCTTTGCTTTTCTCAATAGAAGCCTGAGATGGAGCAAAAAAGGGTAATTTTATTTGTTTGGGACATGTGTCTACTTCTCAAGGTGCATGTTTGAGAAGCAGAGAGCAAGGGATGCCAGGTCCATTTCGACCCAATGCTGGACGAGCCATTCCGTGTTAAAACAGCACAAAGGGCTCCCGCTAGTCCCCTCTCCTGAGTGATCTCTCCTGAGTCCCCTCCTTTCCAGGGGCCCTTGGCAAAGGGTGTTTTTAAGGTGTAATTGCCTCCTGGCTGGTTAGATTAGGAAATAATCTCAATTATTACTAATTAATTTACTGATGTTGTATTGCAACTAATGCAACCATATCAAAGCACACATAAAAATATGGTGCATATTTTTTTGAAATTAATTTGGAAAAAAAGGAAACCAAATAAAACTAGTGAAAAAAATATGGTCCATAAACTTCTGTGATTAACTTGAAGTAATGAAGACATCAATATGAAATAGGCTATATTCCCATTGCTTTTATGCTTTTGGCACTTCTAAATGTTTGTTCTAATCACTATAGGCATTTTTCCCCATTCTGTCTTTTCTTGTTGGGGAGGAATTGAACCAAGGAGCATTCTACCTTTGGGCTACATCCCGGCCCTTTTTAGTTTTTCTGTTTAGAAACAGAGTCTTGCTAGGTTGCCAAGAGTCTCGCTAAGTTGCTGAGGCTGGTCTTGAACCTTTGAACCTCCCATCTCAACCTCCCAAGTACTGGAATTACAGGCACATTCTACCAAGCCTGGCTTCTCGTTCGATTTTGATACCAGAAGTGCCAGAGTACAAATATATGTGGTCATTACTCACATTGGAAAATTGGCTCTATAGGGGTTTGTTTTGTTTTTGCAAGTCTGTGTCTGAACTGCCTTAGCCAGGCTTCTCTTCATTCCATTCCAGTGCATATCTTTTTTTATTTTAATGCTTTTATTGGTTCATCATAGTCTTAAATCATAATGTAGTTCACAGTGATGGTGACATACATGCACATAGCACTTGGCGTGCGTATCTTTTTACTGTGGGAATTTCCGATACCTAGATGTGCTATGCACACGGCAGGTGCTCAGTGACTATGAGGTAAATGAGCAAACAAGTAAACGGGTGGAAAACTTGGCATGAGGCGTGAGTGGCCTGAATTAGCTATCCCCTAACATTGCTGCATACCTGAATTATTCACAAGCTTTTCATATTGAATGCCTCTTCAAGTGGCACTTTATTTTCCTCTCTCTATTCTTTTGAAGTTATTTGCTGCTCTTTGCAGTAATTCAAACTATATGGAGGTCCTTCATGAAAAAGCAGCCTTGTTCCCTGATGTAATGTCGACTACAGAGACCTCACTGAGTTTCCGCAACCCCAGATCTTGCTTATTTCTGAGGACAGGATGCTGAAGGCCAGGAGTTCCTTTTCTGGGGGACTAGCGAAAAACAGTTGGATGGAGGATGGCTGCCAGAGCGACCAACTGCCATTCAAACTCCAACTTCATTAGAATCCCACCTACGTGCTAGGTGACACCCCTGAGGCCAGGATGAGGGACCGTTGCCAGGACCTCTTGAAAAAAGTTGTAAAAAAGTGAGAAGAAGTGGTACCCCAATTCCCAGAAAATCTCTACAGCTTCCCAGAGAAAACACAAATATTTCTCCCCTTTATGAGCCTGTTCCTTCGCTTTGCTTCTTTTCTTTTATTCTTTCTTCTCTTTCTTTTCATTTACTTTTATTTTCTACTTTTCTGTGTATGTGTGTGATACTGCGGATTGAACCCAGGGATATTCTACCTCCAAGCTACACTACCCTGGCCCTTTTAATTCTGAAACAGGGTCTTACTAAGTTGCTGAAGCTAGCCTCACACCAGTGATCCTCCTGTCTTGGCCACCCAAGTATTGAGATCCCAGGCTTGTACCACCATACCCTATTCCCCTCATTTTTTTTTTTTTTTTTTTTTTTTTACGTTTTATCTATAACCTCCCAACCTCCAACAGATCAGGCAGTTGATCTGGGAATCTATCTCCAGTTTCTGTTATTCTTGGCCAAGAATAAACCTTCCTACACTGCTCAGAGATATTCAATCTTGTTACTGGTTTCATAATACTGAGAGGGAGAAAGGAGCCAGTTTGGGTTACAAAAATTGGTAACAGTAATGCCCCACTTATGCAAACACTCTTAACTCATTGTGTTTTATATTTTTTTCTTTAAATAAACTCAAATACACTCCCAATTTATCTTATAAGAATGGCACTGTGTGGTCATTAGTTTAAAACTTGATTTTTCACATATGTATTACAGATACTCTTCCAAGTTAATATCAGTACACACCAACCTCTTTCATTTATCTTATTTCCCATATGGCACTCATAATATAATGCATCATGATTGTGTCAAAAGTTGTTTGTGTGTATATAAATCAATGCCAGCAATTGTAGGGTTGTTGTTTTTTTTTACCTCTATGTTTTTCAGATAAATGTTCAGAAATAAAAACAACCTGCACGTTTACATTTTATGAAAATGTTATGGTCATAGAATTTGACTTTTTGCTCTTACTGACACTATCATTATCAGTCTCCTATTTTATTATAAATCTATTGAGAAACAAAATGGTATTATATTGTGATTATTAATTTACATTTTTGAAACATTTTATTTTCTTGCTTCTTAATACAGATTCTGAGCCCCACATCAACCTTCCTGAGCCAGAATCTCTGAGGTTAGTACTGAGAAGTTAGTACTAACTTTTTGGAGCTTCTGAATGACCAGTGTTCAGACAAGCATTTTTGAAAATTTTCAGTCAAGATACTCTCTCGAGTTCTATGGAGTTGTATTATTTAATCAACAAAACTCAAAATCTCCAAACCATGACCACCAAAAGACTAAAAAGGACTTCCGGGAAGATGGCCACTGAGAAAAGCAGTGTTTACAAGCCCAGCTAAAACTCCATCTTTATTGCCACAAAATCAGTGCTTTTCATAGCCAGAAAACGCCATCAGCAGAGAAATAAAAAAAAATGTAAACACAAGGGACAGAGAAAAAAAGACTATAAGAACAACCAGAGACCAGAAATCAAGCCCGCAATGCAGCAGCAAGGCCGTGCTGACACCATCTTCCCTCACAGCACCAGGATCCAGAGAGGAAAGGTAAGCAAGGAGCTGAAGTGAGCAGCTACGGATCATGCGGGTGTAATTCAGCAGTTCTTTCAGCGCAAAGAACTTCAAAAACTCCCAGTGGTCAAGCTCATCATGTCTTTCAGGGACTCAGAACAGAGCTCAAAAACAGAAGAGAAATACACCAGCCTCATAGCCGAGGGCGTGGCAGCAGCACTATTGCCAGTAGCTCCAGACTTACGGCCGAGGGCGTGGCAGCAGCGCCATAATACCAGCAGTAACAGCGAGTTCACCACACCCTCGACAGCTCCTGATTAACACGCACAATAACCGTGAGTGAAATTGCAGCCCCTAAAGGAGAAATCCCTGTACTGCATGCCCAGGCACTTTGATAATCTCCCTGGGTCTGAGATTTTGCAGTCCAACCCAGTGAAGGAGTAGCGGTGGCAGAGATTACCACAGACTGGAGATACAGAGCACCCTAAGTGAAGTCGTAGTGATCCAGGGAAGGCACAAACTTCTGAAATCATGGGAAAGAGGAGCAACAATAGAACAATGAATGCCCACAACCCCATATTATCAGAACCTGATAGCACAGAAATTCAGAGATCTCCAGAAGACCAAATCAGGAATATAACTGTCGAAATAATACAGGACCTTCAAAAAGAATTTAGAGAGAGTCTAAAAGACATAAAGGATACAATCATTGAGGTAAAGGCCTCAATTCAAAGTATAAACAATCGATTAGACCACATGGAGAATAGAATCTTGCTCCTAGAAGAGGATCACTCCAAAAACAAACGCATAATTTATAACTTAGAAAAAAATCAGCTCCTAGAAGAGGATCACTCCAAAAATGAGTGCATAATTTATAACTTAGAAAAAAAATCAGAGAGCAGGAATCTGACATTGAAGAAATATGGGCCCATTTTAAGAGAGCTAACCTAAGAATAATCGGAATAGAGGAGGGAAAAGAAGATGAAACCAAAGGGATCAATAATATCATCAAAGAAATAATAACAGAAAATTTTCCAAACATAGAGCAAGAGGTTGATACACAGTTCCAGGAAACTTATAGAACTCCCTTTAGACAGGATCAGAGAAGAGGATCCCCATGCCACATAATTGTCAAAATGACCAATGTGGAAGCCAAGCAGAGAATCTTAAAGGCAACAAAAACAAAAGGCCAAGTGACATTCAGAGGCAAACCAATTAGAATTACTCCAGACTTCTCAAACCAAGTCATGAAAGCCAGAAGGGCTTGGAGTAACATATTCCAAATTCTGAAAGGAAACAACTTCCAGACAAAAATTTCCTACCCAGCAAAATTATCTATCACATTAGATGGGGAAATAAGAAGCTTCCATGACAAACAGAAACTGAAGGAATTTATGTCTTCAAAACCAGTGCTACAGAAAATACTCAAAGAGATTAACTACAAAGAAGAAATAGGTAATACACACCAGAACCAGAGAAACAAGATTTTCCATCCAGCAGACAACTAAGCAAAGAAGAATACATTCATGTGTTTATAGGTTAAAATCTTTGGAGATTCATTATTTATTTCAATCTTTTACCTATTTCTAAATTGTATTTCTAAATTGTATTGTTTGCTTTTATTGTTGCTAATTTTTAGGATTTCTATTTGGAATATTAATATACCTTCAGATATAGCATTTGGAAATATTTTACCCCATTCTATCATTAACTTTTAACTCTGTTTACATGGTCTTTGAATGTACAATATTTTTTTTTATTTTTTAGGAAGTTTGTTTATTCTGTTGTTGCCTGTACCTTTGAAATCATATCCAAGAAATAACTGCCAATTTCAATGTTGTGAAGAGTTATGACCCAGGTTTTCTTCTAAAAGTTTATAGTCTTAAGATTTACATCTAGGTCTTTTATCTATTTTGAGTTAATATTTGTATGTGGTGTTAGGTAAGGGTCCAACTTTATTCTTTTTTATGTAATTATTATTTTTCAGCAATATTTAGTGAAAGGATCATTATTTCCTTCACTAAATGTTCTTGGAAACCTTGTCAAAAATAACTTGACCATATATGGAAGAATTTATTTCTAGACTTTTTATTTTACTCCACTGTTTTATATATCTGCCTTTATAGCAGTACAACACTGTTTTAATTAATGTAGCTTTATAAAGTTTGAAATCAGAAAATGTACATCTTCTAGCTTTGTTCTTTTTTGAGATTGTTTTGGGTATTTAGAGTTCATATTTCATGTTAGGATAGATTTTTTCTGGAAAAAAATGTATGATAGTTTCACCTTAAAAAAAAAGAAAAAAATTCCTCTGGTAAAAAAGAGAGCAAATAGAAATATTGAAATGTTATCTCTAAGTAATCAAAAGTTTGATATCAAACAAATGAATCTGTTATGTGAGATTATCATTGTTAATTTTGGATAAATTGCTATAATATTAGATGTCAACCACTAAGCCAAGCATGGGAAGGAGGGAGGGGGAGGGAATGGTGTGGTGTAGGGGCTAACTGGGCGATGTGTGCACATATATCTACACAAGTTTTTTTTTTAATCTTATTATGATGTATGAATACAGTGCACCAATAAAAAAATAAAAATAAATTTAAAAAACACCTAAAAAGCAACAAGTGGTGCTTTAGACTAAACTTTAAGATAGATAATAATACTAGTTAATACCTTAACACATTTAGTACCAGGCATCAGCATAAGTACTCTTTTTCTATTAACTCAATACTACATCCCTATGAAGAGTATTATCCCATTTTGTTGATAAGGAAGTTGAGGCCCAGAGTAACTCACCTGTACAGAGACACGCAGCTAATAAATAGAAAAGATGAATTTTAAGGTCAGGTACTTTGACCACAGTGCCATATAATCTTCAGGATGACTGTATCTGGTATAATGAGAAGAAAGATTTTGGTTATAATGATATGTTTTATTAAGGACCTCAAATACTTGTAGGTTGAGGCATTTGTATACCATTAGCAATTGAACATTTGATTGCCTGGTCATAACTTTGAACCCTATGGATAATGGAACTATTCAATACCTTTACTTGAACAAATTTTTCTTTTTTCTTCTTTCTTTTTTTTTCTTTTTCTTATGGTACTGGTTGTTGAACCCAGGAGCATTCTGCCTCTGACATATTGGTAGAGGTAGAATGATATCTAGACCATTTTTAGTTGTTATTTTTGAAACAGGATCTCATTCAGTCACAGAGGGCCTCACTAAGTAGCTAAGTCTAACTATGAATGCCATCCTTCTGTCTCAGCCTCCCACATACTGGGATTACAAGCATGCACCACCGTGCCCAGCCTGAACAGAATTTTTTAGCTTAAAAAGTTAAATTTTTAACTTTTTAAAAAAAATTAAAAATTTAAAAAATTAAAAAATTAAAATTTTTAATTTTAAAAAAAATTAAAAAATTAAAAAGTTTAATTTTTTAGCTTAAAAAGTTTTAGTCCTTAAAAAGTTCTTTCGTTTTCATCTTGCAATGATCCAGTGAGGTGGAAAGTTTGAAGGCTAGCTTTCACCATCACTTTTCATCATGCACTCCTGGAGTCCTTTCTGGAACCATTCCTGATTGCTCCCCCTCTCCCTTTTACCTGGCTAACTCCTCTACCTACCCTAGTCTTATCAAGTCACCACCTGGGGGAAGCCTTCACTGGTTCTGTGTCAGTGAACATTCTCAATGCTGTGATACCCCCCTTCCCAAAAAAAGAAACCTTAGCACACAACTTACAGAAGGAAGATTTATTTGCTCACAGTTCTGGAGATTTCAGGGGTTCAGTTCATGTCAGGTTGGTTATGTCAGCAGAGTTCAGGGCATGGTGGCAGGAGGCAGAAAGAAGGACAGAATAAAAGTTATGTTCTCACAACATGGAACTGGAAGCAAGAGAGAAACAAACAAGGGGATTCAAGGATATTGGCACAGACTCTAAGGCCACATTTCCAAAGACCTATCTCCTCCAACGACAGTCTACCTGTCTAGGTTACCACCCCAGCAAATCTATTACAATGGATCTATCCACTGATGAGAATACAACCCTCATGTATTAACGACACCAACTCTGAACATTGATACATGAGCTATTCAGGGGACATTCTAAATCCAAACCATGACAGATTCTCCCTGAAGTGTGTGAAATATTCCTGCCATGAAATTCCTTTCTTACCCTGCCTCCACTGTCAGGCTGAGGCTGGCTCACGTTCTGAATCTTGAATTTCCTACACAGGAAACTCAAGGAGACTGAGAATGAAAGTATCACCCTTGGTGGCAGAAGCTGTGGCTGGGATTCTGAGTCAGTCCTATGTTTGGTAATAGGAGAGATTGTCTTGATATTTGTAAAATGCTGCAAATATATGGAGGTTGTCCTAAGAAGGCCTGGCTGCAGACCGCCTGTAATTTAATATTATTTCTAGATTCAGGCCTGGATTCTCAGAACGGTTGTTCACTTCACTCGTTAGCATTGACTCCTGGTCCTATGTGGCTAAGCTTCTACTTGGGATGTTTATCCAAAATCAGATATTGGAGGTTTACTGTGTACCAGGAAGATTATGCACAATGAGTGAGTGAGTCCTGGAGTTTGAATTCAGACCCGAATATCTACTAAACGATCTCAATTTGTTGGCTGAATCTGTGACTCAATGTTTTTATCTGTAAAGGCAATAATAGTAGTTACTTCATGAGTTGTCCTGAAGACCAAATGCAATCTTTCATGTGAAGCTCAGAGCATGAAGTTTGGAGCATAGTGAACTCTTGGGCAAAGATGCTGGTCTCCAGAGAGTGCCCAGAAGACTATCTCTTGCTGCTTTGCTTCTTCAAAGCAAAAATATGAATCTCGTTTTTCTAATATGACTATTTCTCTGAAAATTATCCTGTTCTGCCCTAGTGCAGACCAAGTTCTAGTGCCACAGCCCCTTTCCCGAAGAGATGCTTTCCCAAAAGGAAAAGCAAACATTCACCCACTGAAATGGCCAAAATTTAAGAAGATGAAAAATATTAAAAATAAGTGAAGTTACAGTGCTTCCCCTTTCTCTCTTTGGGCTGGCAAGAGAGTAAATTGATTCAGCCATTTTACACAGAAACGTGTATACATATACATACATCAAAGAAATAACATACATCAAAGAAATATGTAGGGAAATTTTCATATTAGTTTATCAGTCCTCTCCATCTCTCTCTCTCTCTCTCTCTCTCTCTCTCTCTCTCTCTCTCTCTCTCTCTCTCTCCTTTATTTATTTATTTATTTATTTACTCATTTTTTTTTTGTTACTGGGGATTGAATCCGGGGGCATTCTACCTCCAAGGTATACCCCCAACTCTTTTTTTTTTTAATTTGTAATAGGGTCTCACTAAGTTGCTGAAATTGGCTTTGAACCTGTGATCCTCCTGTCTCAGCCTCCCAAATGCTGGGATTACAGGTGTATGTCAACATGTCCAGCTCAGTGACCTGTTTCTCTAAACTTAGCAACATCAAACGGCAATTATATATAATCCCACTGTATCTGTGGGTCCATAATCTGAGTGAACTGGCTGGGTGCAGTGCCTGGCTGCCTTGTCCATTAAATGCAGGAAGTGGTGTGGTACCCAGTCCCATGGTATTTTTTCAGAACAATTTCCTCTTTGCAATAATTGAGAACCTTTCTTTTTTTTCTTCTTTCTTTTTTCTTACATTGTCAGAAGGGGATCACGAGAACAAAAGTGCCTAGGTACTAAGAAAGTCACAATGCAGCCTTGGCTGGGTATTTCTGGCTACAGGGGTCATGGCGATCTCTCATGAGGTTTCCATCAGCCGTCAGTGAGAACCCAGTGAGGCCATCAGCGGGGAGAAATCCACTTCCAAGCTCCCTGAGCAGGCAGGCCTCAGTTCCCTGGTGGTTGGCTAGAGGCCTCTGTTTCTCACCATTCAACCCTCTCCAGAGCTGCCATGGGTGTCTTCATGGCATGGAATGTGGCTTCCTCCAGAGCAACTAGAGAAACAGAGAAGCCTACAGAAAGCTTCATTGTCCTTTATTCCAATCTTGGAAGTGACATACCATCACTTCTGCCATATTCTATTGGTCATATTGATTAACCTTGGGACAATGTGGGAGAAAACACAGCGATCAAATACCAAGAGCCAATTTTGATAACCTGACTGGCTATCAAAAGTGCTGCCCTCCATGGTTGGAAACTGGAAAGGATTCAAATGGCTGTCAACGGGAGAAAGGATAAACAGATGATGGCTTACTTGTACAGTGGAATTCTATGCAGCAATGGAAATGAACAGTTTATAACTGTACGACAATAGAGGTAGCTCTCATAAAGATAATATAGCAGAGAAGAGGACAAGCACAAATATTATACACTCGAATTCCATTTATGCAAAAATTAGGCAGTGCTACTCTATGTGTTAGAGGTCAAAATAGTGGTTACCCTGGAATTGGATACAAAGGGAACTTTTGAGTCCTGGCAATATTTAGTTTCTTTATCTTGGTATTAGTTGCACAAGTTTGTGGAAATTCATTGAGCTGTACACCTTTCTCTGTATATACTTTCTCTATATATACTTTAATGAGAGGTTTTGAAAGAAAGTGTAAGAACACCGGCATTGCCTCTCTTTCCTAAAGAGACAAGCTTGAAATGATTTCTGTTATGTCTAAGCATTAAACTGGAGTACTGTAAGCTGGATATTTGGGTTCCCTACATTCTTATGTTGAATGTGGTGATATTTGGAGGTGTCTAGGCAATGAGAGAGTAAAATTCTCTTGACTGGAATTATTGGCATTATCAAAAAAGCCCCAGAGAATTCTTTTGTTCTTTCACCAGAGGAAGACACCACAGGCAGGCTGTCTACAAAGGAGAAAGAAGGCCCTTATCAGGTGGTGAACCTGCTTGGCACCTTAGACTTTCCAGCCTCCAGAGTTGTGAGAAGCCCATTTACACTATTTATGAGACACCCCGTCTAGGGTATTTTTGTCATAGCAGCTCAAAAAGAGGAAGATGCTGGATAAGTATAATGCATCTTTAATCCCACTATTAGGCCTTACTGGCTGTAATATCGTGGTTGTGGTTGAAGAAGTCACCAACCAGCCCTCTCTGGATTGTGGTGTCCTCAGTCTCAAAGCAGAGTAGACACTTCCACCCCTAGCCTCAGAGTATGGAGGGGTACATCAACTAAAGTCATACACAGTTGAGTCTTTTTATATAAGAGATCCGGTACTAGAGTCAGGGAACAATGTCAAAGTCAAGTATTACCAAAATACCCATGAAAATTCCTTAGATAGGACCTAAGTCACTGGGTTGTAGTCCCAGGGAGCTCAAAAGCTAGGAATAAACAACTTAGTTCTTTTGTTTCTTTGTAGATGCCTAGCATGGTCTCCCTTTTTATAGGGCAGCTGAGGACAAGACTGGCTTGAATCCAGGTAAGCAGGAAGCAGGGCTTCTCCCTCTCCTAATCTCTATTACTGAGGGCACATCGTAAAATTTCATATCAAACACACCTTTATGATGACTCTAGTGCATATGAAAGTACTAAAAATTAGAACAATATTAAGAAATCTAAGTTATGATTCATCTTTAGAATAGGTGCTTCCCCAGATTATTTTAGGCCTAGAAAATTCTGTGGACAATGTCATAATTAAAGTGACTGATTAAAGCCATTTCATCAAAACAGAAACTGCTTGATGAAATATCAAGCAGTTTTTTTACAAGTTTTTTACAAGTTGAAATATTAAGTAGAGAAGAAGCCAGGGTCACCATTATATATTATAAGTAACAATCTTTGCAACTTTGAGGTACTTTATAGTTTACAAAATTGAAATCATTTCTTTATAATTAAACTTATTTTGAAGATGAAGTTTATCTTCTTAAGTTTACACTGGCTAGTTTAATAGGAGAATTGGCATTTATAACCAGATCTTTCTAGCTTAAAATCATACTTCCCAGAAGACCAGGGTATATGTATATGTATATATCTCCTCTTTCTTCTCTTTTTCTTTCCCTCTCTCCCTCTCTCCTTGTAGGAGGTAGGTTTGAGGATTTGCAATCTGGCTCTCCTGGATTTACCCTCTGCTCTCTGTCCTCTCCACTACCCACACGACCTTCTTGGGCACCTCCTCTAGGCAAGATTTCCTAGATGAACCAAGATGGTCCAGTGGGGAAAGAAGAGCCTCCAGGCACCTGTGGTTCTCACCTGAGCTAGAAATCTGTTGAGTAGGACAAGGTTTGAAGTTGCTCCAGTGCACTTTGGGATGTGGGGCTAAGGAGAGTCTTGCCTGGTGATATGCTGGTTTCTGATGCTCTGGGATGGCACCAATTGACCTTTTTAACACATTCATGAATATATAATGTATATGTACACATTTAAAACGGGTTTATCTGTATACATAGAATAAGTGTGAAGATAGCCTTTGCCCAATATGTTATGAGATCATTGTGGTTATTGTGATTATAATTAGAGTTTATAATATATTATATATAATATATATTTATATCTCCTTCTGCGAGTTATGATTCACAGTGTGAGGACCATGTCTGTACCTTACAGCTTCACAGGGATGCACACCTTTTAATGTGACCGAGGGTCTCCAGGCGGGCAAGTCCTTCCCATACTAGAGCCTCGAGATAGCCACTGTAAAGTGATAGGGAAGTGGGAAGAGGTGGGTCAAATGAAGAGTCTCCCCCAACTCCTCACATCTAGGACGGATATTACTCTCTCCAGATACAATCCCATTTTAGCCAATACAATTTAAATCTTTCCATAGTATTTCTTTGGGGACTCAGGTAGCTGCACGAGGCCCCCTGGTGGTCAGAAATAATTAATGAGTTTGCTTTTCAAGCATTTTGAAGGCCAGGAGGTCTGGCTTGAAGAAATATAAGGCATAGTATATACCTGCCTAAACCTGGCGTTTACAGTAGCGGTGGGGTGGAATGGAGTGACTTATTTTGCAGAAAGTTATGAACCAAACTATTTTCTTTGAAGAGAGAAGACTGGACAGTGAATCTGCATAAAGTACTTGCTATCTGAATTTTTCATCCTTGAGTTCTTTAGCACAAATCTTATCTGCTCGAGATTTTACATTAGGCATCAAATACCCAATACCACACACACACAAAATCCATCATGTCCTTTTAAGAAACGTTGGAAGGGGATAAAACATTTATACTACCAACATGGTAGAAACTGAAGGTGCCAGAAGAGAAAAAATGAATAAGGAATAAAGAAAGAGCAGTTGTGCTTTCATATTTAAAAAAAAAAAAAAACCAAACTTCCTATGGCCTCTGGGAGAGTTGCCTTTGAGCTGAATGGTACCGAGAAACGGACTTGGGTTACCCTCAGAGGGGAAAGAGAAGTTGGGAGGCTGGGAAGATTCAAGTCAGGAAAACCTGGAGCCTGAGGCGGGAATGGGACCAGTCCAGTCTGGCTGACTTATGGGAACCTTAGAGGCTGGAGTTATCAGCAAAAGCTGCTAACATCTGTTTGGAACAGACTGGAGAATCTTGAGCCTTGCCTGAAAAATTTTTTCGGAAAGCCACGGGGAGCCTTTGACTTTCTCCAAGAAAGCAAAGTGTCAAGCCCAACCTCCCTCATTTGCAGCCACGTGGGAGGAGCCCTGAAGTGTTCTCAGCTCCATCTGACCTCCCAAATCATCAAACTGGGTTTCCAGTAACTCAGACTACCAGAGCACCAGGGAGTGGTCACTGCCAAAGCTCCCGCCATAGTTAATTCAGTTTCTCCATAGAATGCCTCTCAGCGAATGTGCCAGGCTTTGTTTTGCTTTGTGTCAAGTTTTAAGGCTTCATGCCTATCTTCCTGCTCGGGTTTGATGTATTTACAACTACGTGGATGAGAAATGTCTCTGGCTGGGGTTATGGGATAAGATTTAGCTGTGGACTAACTCAATGTCTACAGAAGATTCAAGCAGCAATATTATTTGCATAGTTTTGGAACAGAGTAAGGAGCCTACAAATCTATATAGTGCAGGTCATATAGCTGATGTTTAGAAATGTGTGTGTTAAACAAATAACTAATGGCTAATTGATGAAAATGTAATATACATTAACAGAACATTATAACATTTTCCACCTCAGGCATTGGCTTTCTAATTATAATGACACAGAAAGCCTTCGAAATATAGTAAACATGACTAACAAGTAATGAAAAGATAAAAATAAAAATCTTCCAGTAAAGGTAAAAAGAAGTAACTAAGCAACTTGTCCATTCTAAAGAAATACTATTGATACTTTGCAAATAAGACCAGGGCAGATGGTCAACATAGGACAGCAATAAAAATAACCCAAACACACCACTATTTAAGAAGTTTCAGCAGCAATGAGTATTTATTATTTTGAATAAAATGTACATTAAACTTTCATATAAAAGTCATCAAAGTGCTATATTGGATTATTTTGATATTAATTTAACCCCCACCCCGTCATCGATTAGCTATGCCTTTTCCTTTTATTTTTACTTCAAACATATCATGGCAATCTAGCAAAACTGTTCAATGTTAAAATATAAAAAAATATTAGTTTATTCTTCAAGGTAAAGTACCACCAGTGATGAGTTACTGAAAGTGAAAAGTAAAAACAAATGCCACAGAATCAACTTTTTGAGAACAAATTATGGAGAAAAAAAAAGTTCATAGATGTTTGCAAAGTCCGAGGCAATGCAGCGCTTTGGCAGAACACTTTTATAATACGACTTCCTAAGGAGCATGGGTTATTTCTGTGGAGGCAGGTTTCTGGTGTGCCAGGATTATCTTATTATTTTCTCATCATTTCTTGGCTGCTTTCCAGAGTGAACCAAATGTTGTCCGAAGCCCTGCTTCTCCCGTGGCCCCCGAAATGTTTTATGCAAAGAGAAAGCTGATTCTTCTGTCTTAGTAATAGCCCTCAGGATTAAGGTTGTCGGCAAAGAAGACATTCACAAGAAGACATTAAAGAAAACTGGTCATTCCTCTCCAAGGAAGACCTCCCCTCCAGCTTCTGCCTTCAACCCACCCCCATTTTTTTCTAGTTCGCTCCAAAGCTAAGGCAATCCCCTCCCAGGCCGGGTCCAGAAGACTCCGATGACCAAGTTCAAGCAAGTCTTTTCACCCACATCTCTCATTTGGTCTCATTCAGTCTTAAGCAAACAAGCTTCTCTGATTTGCCACAAGAGCCGTCTGACTCTCTCGTCTCTTGGCTTTCTTGCTTCTTTGTCTCACCTTCCAACACAAGGCGCTGGAGGCTAATAAGAAAAGTCCAGAGGACAGAAGGACCAGGCCGAAGATGGAGATGATGGAGCCGTGGGAGTTGAAGCTGTAAGCCACCCCGGTGACCACTATCCCGGCGATGAAGACCACCACGGCGAAGGGGATGATGCAGCGGTAGCAGGAGAGCTCGGCGCCCCCCGTGGCAGCCAGCAGCTGTACCTCCGTGACCAGGGGCACCGGGCTGATCACCACTTCGCCCTTGGGGTTCTTCTCCATCGTCGCTGGCGTGGGAGTCTTGGGGGTCCCCAGGACCTCCTTCACTGGCTCTTCAGTCATTGCTACAGCTGGCGCTTCCTGGCTCGATTCACAATCTAGATCTGGAGCGTCTCCCCAGGGCGGAAACTGTGGAGAAGAAGACAGGAGACGTTAGCTAAGTGTTCCAGAACGGGCTCCACCTGCACAAGGCAAGAGCTGCAGACCCACCTCCTTCCCAGGATGCTCGGCCGCATATAAAAAAATCAATGTCTTGTTCCCTAATTGTTGCATTTTCTTTGCACTGGGCAAAAAAACAAGACGAAGCAGATAAGCATGGAGACCGGGAAGATATAAAAAGCAGGAAGTGCTTTACAGTGTTTTGTATTACCCGGCAGTCTACAAAAAAAAAAACCCAAAAAAATTTATAAGCTTTTCCTCTTTGTCTATCGCTTCTCTTTTCTCTAAACACAGAACGGCCTGTATCCTGATCCGAAGGTGTCCTCGTTCAGGAGGAGGCTGCGTTACAAGCAGTTCCACGACGCTTAGCAGCTTGCGCGCTGCCGGTTTCGCAGGGCATTGCCTGCATTCTTTCCAAACTCCCATTCACGGCTCGCGAAATCAGTGTCAAGACAAGCTCTTCTGTATCAACTGGATGCCAATGGATCTTTACTGTGTTACTACTGTGTCCCGGACCATTTGATCCTCCCACGGCAGACTGGCCAAGATAGCAAAAATAAAAAATAAATAAATAAAAAGATGGTGAAGTGAGGTTGGGATTTGAGCTTTAAAACTATGGCAAACTCCTATCTATTTGAAATAAAATAAAATTTCAACAAATTCATGAGGCATAATTTTGTGCTGTCTTATGTGAAGGGTAATAATCAACTGTTTAGGATAATGAGCTGTCAAACCCATAAGTCTCCTCTTAAACTCAACAAGGAATTTTGATATTATGTATACTATCACATGTTTAAGCAAATAAATATGCCACATATTTAGTAAAAGGTGACCATTTCATTTCCTCCTATGCCCTGTGTGTAAAACTTGCCCCTCTCTAAATATTTGGGGTCTGAAATTTTCAGGATAACACTCAAGACCCTTTATCAAAAGCATCTGTTTGAATTGTGCCTATGGATAATCAGTGAAATGTCTGGTCTCCTCTGCTTCTCAGACGCGCTGAATCAATGTCTTACATCCCTGAGAAGTTACAGTTACCGAAAGAGTTTCCAGGGAGACACATGGGATCATTTTGCTGGAATTACTCTGTTGAATATTAGGCATATGATTGAAAAGAAATACAACCCCAGCTCAAGCCTCACTGGATCTTCCCAGCCCTGGCCAAAATTTCACTCCCAGGGCAATGAAATTATTCAAGTTGCCAATATGCATGTAACTTTTAATCACCAACTTAATCACAGTTGTTCAGTGATACCCTAACAAGTGCTGGCTAGGCCAAATTAAGGATATTTGACACCATATCTGGAAAATACAGAGTCTTCTCTTCGAGGTTGAGATTGTAATAACTGAAGACAAAGATCTCACACGTACGACTTACACGTACCTCAGAGAGGGGCAGCCCATGACCACGGGGGGCACTGGACTGCCCGGGGAACGCTCAGCAGCCCTGTGAGTCTTCGTTCCGTTTCTTCGGGGGAAGAGCCGGTCGCAGCAGAGCTGCCCATGAAATGACAGGCCGGGGATCTCCTCTGCGGAAAAGCCAAGGCAGAAACACGCTCCGCTGTAGGTCCCCTTTTGAATCCTGGAGTTCTTCCTTCAGCTCTTCTCTGAGCTGAGCGGTTCTCTTCCCCTCCCCTCCTCCTTTTATTCCCTCCCCCTCCGGTTTGCCCCTCCCTACTACTTTTTTTTTTCCCTGCCTTCTTTTCCTTGCCAGCAGATTCAGAGTTTTGGCTTCCCCCAACTCTGCCCAGTGACATGATAAGTCAGGATCATTTCTCCAGAGTCCCCAGAGACCACAGCGGCTTTTACTTTTATTTTCCTTGCAGCATTCACTAAACAGGCTGCTTTGAATTACTCATTTTTTCCCCCAGCCAACCTCCAGATCTTCCTCCCGCCCATTGGGCATTTTCATGAGAGAATCCCAGAGTCAGCGCTGCAGACCCAGCCGGCGGCCGGCCGAGGGGACGGGGCTGGGGGAAGAGCTGCTAGTCATCTGACAGCCGGCAATCCAGCCTCAGTCCCGCAAAAATCCAGGTTCCTAGGTATTCCCAGGATCCTTTACTTATATGCCCAGGATGAAGCTTAAGCCTGTCTTATCTGTTGTTAATTCATTTAGGAACAAGGGTGGGAAATATTAATGTTTGTGGTTAAGTGGGGAGGAATCAGTCATCTTGCTTTAAACAGGATTACTCACTACTTGTGGTAAGATGAGTAACTCTGGCAAATGCTACAATCGGCGGCAACATCAACATCGCTGCTATTTACAGCAGACCTACTGTGAGCAAGGCAGACTATTAAGGAATGTCACACGTTCACAGGAATTCTTAGTAGTTTATAAAGGATGAAATGGGGACTCCGAGAGGTTAAGTAACTTGACAGAGGTTACACAGGGAGAAAGAAACCTTTGATTTGAACCCTAGTCATGAAGGGTACATAACCCACCTGGGGGAGCATGGTAAATGTAGGTTCTCATCCAGGAGGTTTGTAACAGCCCCCACCCTCCACATCTATCCCTAGGCTGCTGCTCCTTGGCCCACTGTAAGAAGCAGTGTGTGTGTGTGTGTGTGTGTGTGTGTGTGTGTGTGTGTGTGCGCGCGCGCGCACGCGTGTGTGTGTTACTGAGGATGGAACCCAAGGGCCTTCTACCTCCAAGCTATTCCCCCAGCCCTATTTTTTATTCCTTTTATTTTGAAACAGGGTCTCTCTGAGTAGCAAAGGGCCTCACTAAGTAGCTGAGATTGTCTGAGAACTGCAATCCTCCTGTCTCAGCCTCCCAAATGCTGGGATTATAAGTGTGGGCCACCACGCCTGGCTTGAGCAAGGTGTTTTAACATTCAAATGTATATGACTCAACACATCAAACTCTCTAAGAACAGAGTTAGAAGCTATTTCCAGGCTCAGGGTATAGCTCAGTGGAAGATCCCTTACTTGCCATGAGCAAAGCCCTGGGTTCAATCTCCATTATCGCATACAAAAGTCTATTCATCACCACCATCAATGTATAGGTTTGTGATTTTCTTTTGTAGTGCTGGGGCTTGAACCTAGGGGAATTCTACCTTTGAGCTACACTCCCTGCCCCATTTTTTTTTTAAATTTGGAAACAGGGATTCATTGAGTAGCAGAAGGCTTCACTAAATAGCCGAGACTGTCCGCGAACCTGCGATCTTCCTGTCTCAGCCTCCCAAGTACTGGGTTTACAAGCGTGCGCCACCATGCTCCTCTAGGTTTGTGCTTTCTTACTGACAAGCGTTTTGAAATTTTAAAGTACTCGAAATATATAGAGGTCTTCTTTTGAGGGAAAAAAAGAAAAGGCAGATACAATTGGAAGGCTAATATATGTTCATCACTCTCCTTCCACAGCTAACAGTTATCCATCCTCTATTTTTTAAAAATTTGTGCAAGTGTTACCAACTCCCTTTAATATATCTAGCAAATCTACAAATTTCTGCCAACTCTTGGCCAGTATTTATTTTTCTTCTATGGGGTTGTGAGATTTCTCTAGCCGCTGGCAGCGGCCTTAGATCACAAACCTCTACCCCGTCTGTGGTACCCTCCTCTTTCCAACCTCATCTAGTCACAGCATCTTGATGCAACTCTCACAAAGAGAGAGAAAACGGAAATCCTTTTATTTCCTAGAATGGAAGCCAGAGACAGGGCATCTTCATTTCCAGGAAAATAAAGTGGAAAAGTCCCTGAGACCTGGCTGAGTCCGGGAAGCTCAGCACGCCCAGGACAACAGGTGACTGGGGGCCCTGGCCACCACCATCCCTACACTTTTAAAATATGGGACTTAAGAAACACAGCCATTGGGACGAGGAGTGATGCCGCTTGGTGCTGAAGACCAGGGACAGGCTTAACCGGGGCATTTCACGGCTTGCCCACATTCCCCTGGGAGGATGGTGCTATGAGACGATTTTTAAGGAGGCTAACAGCACCCTTTTTCATGGCCATTTGGGGGCTGACTCCAAATGGGATGGTGCAAGTGTAGTTGTTCCTTGAAAAGGGGACACATTTGTCTTTCTGATACCAAAGCTTCACCCCCGAGCCCTCAGGATCTTCTCACTCACCCTAATTCTCCAGCACCTGCCAGTGTCTGCCGGATACACGGAAACACATCTCCAGACTCGAAGGAGACAAGTGATGGTTTGTACTGATGGATTCAAAGAAGCAGAAAGCCTTCAGACAGAGTGGAAATGATAACCGAAGGATAGGTGCCTATCCCTGCTGCCACAGACACACGCGCCTTTGACTTATCCCTCAAATTGAAATTCAGAGAGAATTCACGGGGACCCATGCTCGATGCTGGCAGCTGCTTCTCCTCCTAAGCTGTGCCCAGCAAGCCAGAGACACCCTGGCGGAGTCCCCCAGGGACACCCGCAAACCCAGTCCCAAACTTCATTCACAGTGCAAGCCGCCTTCTTTCTGCAAGACCTCAGGAGAGAGAGAGGAAATCTCTAGGCTACTTTGCAAACGCACGGCTTTAGGAAACTCCTTCAAATTTGAAAATTTTTCTCTGAAAGTCTCCAATGCGTGAATTATCTCAATATTTCCCACTCGCTCTCTTAGGCACTCAGCATTTCTCTCCTTTGAAAGGTCTTTGAAAGAGCCAGGAAAAGATCCTTCCTTACCTTTCTCAGTCAGTATCCGAATGAGACAGCTGCCAGCCCAGAGCCAACTGCAACCCAGAGAGAGGGATGCAAATCACAGCCCTAGGGACCGTGAACAAAGTACTCAGTGAGGCTTCAACACAATTAAGGGACCGATGCAATTTGACGAGAGGAAATCCCTTAAATTCTGCCGTATTTTATATTATGTTTCCCTCTGTGTAAATGCAATGCATGCTATTTCAAGAGCATGCAGTTAGAAAGGAATATCATCCTTTCTTTGTATTATATTTTTATTCCAGCATTCATTTCCAAGGTTTTCCTTATCTAAAAATCTCATTCTGATATTATCCTCCTAATGCACTATGAACCTGCAGGAATAAAGGTTGTCAGTAATCTTTGTTTTATGCTCTGTAGGGGTGAGTATGGGGTTTGGGAAGTGTTTAGGGGTTAGGGACTGGGACCATAATGAATCTCTCTTACCATAGCATGCAAGCAATGAGAAGAATAGGAAGAAGATAAGGATTAGTGATATGAACAGCATGAGGTCCAGGGTGGACCCTCTCTGAAAGCCAGAGAGCTCTTCATCACAGAATGCCAACGCTCCCTGGACATGATAGTACACTGGAAAACCACATCTCTGGGGCACCGAGGCTGAAAACCGTATCATGAACAACAGAGTTAGGAACTTAATTTTATAGAAAAAATTCTACCTAATTGAAAAAATATATAAATATATATATAATTATATATAAATATTCATAAATATATAATTATTAAAAACGTATAAAATTATATATAATATATAAAATTATATATATATATATATATATATATATATATATATATGAAAGAAGACCAAGTGCCTGGTGTTGTGGTGCACACCTGTAATCCCAGTACTTGGGAGGCTAAGACAGAACAGGTCCGAGGCCGCCGTCTCACAAATAAATGAGACCCTCACCAATTTATTGAGGGCCTGTTTCAAAAGAAAAATACAAAGGGCTTGGAATGTAGATTAGAAGTAGAATGTCCTTGGGTTCAATCCCCAGTGCAAAAAAGAAAAGAAAAAAGGAAAGAAATAAAGCTCTTTATTGTGGAAGGTTTCACATGGAGGGAGGCAGGGAGAGTCCTGGTAACCAGGACAAAGGGGATCCTCTGCCCATTCCCTTCCATAGGACCAAGGGCTTGGGTTCTGGCTTAGACAGGGAACATTTTGATTTTGTTGATAGTGAAGACCTGGAAACCTCTCCTTTGGGAATACCAACTCTGTTTTGTGAAGAGCATCCCCACCCACGTGCATTCGATTACTTGCCCATATTTACTTTCAGTTTGCTTGTGCTTGGTGTGGTCAAGCCGGCTAATGCCCAGCAGCCTGAGATGCCAGCTCCTCTGGGCTCTCTGTCCAATCCCCTCATACCTTTGATTTCGTTCATCCCCAGTCCAGTGGTATTCAGTGCGATTCAGGAAACTGGCCAGAAACTTTCCTTTTAAGGGCCTGTGTGTGTGGCTATGTTTTGAAACCACAGACAGCTTGAAAAGTGATCTGTGTTTTTTAGTTCCTTTTGGATAACAGGTCATGTTATTATTCCTCTTCCCCACCCCCTTTCTTTCCCCAAGGCGTTTCTCTTTGGAGTCTGGGACATTAAGTAGAAAGATTTGATAGTCGTTGGAAAACAATGGAGATGGCCTAGATATAAATCTGTTTTAATTTTTGCTAGTCTATGTCCAAGTACTAGATACCTCAAAAGTTCCACACGGGTATGGAAAGAATGACATAAATGTTTAAGATGCAGGTCCTGGCCCCCATTTTCTCTTACCTATTTTGTTCTCAGAAACTATAAAAGATCACAGTAGCCGTAACAAAACAAATTCATTCAAGTAAAATGATCCAGTGGACTTAGGGGAAGCCGAGCAAGTTACCTCTCACTTCCACAGGAGCTAATCGCTATTTTGACATTAGAGAAGAACTGACTCTCTGGTTTGAAAATCAGAACTCTATTCAGCAGAGAGCTGGGACTCCCATGGTCCTGATACATCCTCGTGCATTTTGAACACGCCTTTGTCCTTGTGTACATTCTTCTTTGGAGGCCTAGGACCAAAAGCACACAGAAAAAAAGTTTTAGTGCACCAGGCTGATAGTTTGCTAAGACAACAGCACATCACTAGGATCAGCGCCCTGTGGTACACCACAGATCACCTACGCCTGAGCGTGTAGGATACTTACCACTCCTGCCTTTTCTCCAGAGAAAGGAAGAGAAGGGATGAAGAGGGAAGGGGAGGGACAGGAGCACCATGATCTCGCTCCTTCTCTATTCTTCTCCATACCTGGTAATGCTGAGCCCTTCTGCCCCATTTACAAAAGCAGCCCCCAGCCCTTGGTGACAGATACCACTTGTCCTGTCCATATAATGGTGAGTACAAACATGGTGACAGCTGTTTGCTTCTAATCAGCACATACATTTTAGGCTTCAAATGTGCTGGGGATTTGAAGCCACCCGGCAACATGTACAATTTTTTGAAAACTATAATCTATGGCATCCCTATGAAAGTTAGTTTGTTTACCTCTGTGTCAAATTTACAGAGCAGACTATACCTTCTGACCCCACCCCACGCAGCCCTGTTTTATTTTCTGCTGTACTTTTTTTTTTTTGGTAGTATTTGATTTTATGTGTGTGTGTGTGTGTGTGTGTGTGTGTGTGTGTGTCTTTGTTTGTTTGTTTTGTGGTACTGAAGACTGACCCTCTGGCTACACCCCTGGCCTTACTTTTTAATTTTTTATCTTGAAACAGGTTCTCACTAAGTTGTTGAGGGTCTCCCTAAGTCAGCACTGGTCTTAAAAAAATGTCTGGCTCAAGATGGGGCCATTGGTACTGGCTCTTCCCCCAAATAATTAAAAATACACTTTACACTATAGATTGTAAGCTCTGTGCTTAGATCTGAAAATCATCAGATATATTTTCCCAACAAGCTGTTCTGTTATCTCTAGTTCATGGAGAAAGAAATGGAGAGGCAGAGGACAAGGACGACAGCCAACAGGGCTTCCTGGCTTAACTCCAGAGCCGGCCCTTCATTCGAGTGGATACTCACAGTATGCTCCATTTGAGGAGGAAGGGAGCACATTATTGCTTATGAAACATTTATTATGCTCCACAGAAATCCTACCTCAGAAATGTGTGTTCTATTTCATTGCAGAAGACACTAAAACTCAACAGTGTTCAGTAATGTCCCAGGGTCTTCATCTGGTCTAAGTGTGTGGGGATGGGGTGGGGAGGAGAGGTTGGAAGCCTCATGACAGATAGGCACTTAACATTAAAAATAGAGAGGGAAGGCGGGCGTGGTGGCGCACGCTTGTAATCCCAGCATTTGGGAGGCTGAGACAGGAGGGTCGTGGTTGCTGGACAGCCTCAGCTACTTAGGCCCTTTGAAACTCTGTGAGACCTTGTTTCAAAATAAAGAATAAAAAAATAGGGTTGTGGGTGTGGCTTGGAGGTAGAATGCCCCTGAGTTCCATCCCCAGTACACACACCAAAAAAGAAAAAAAATAGAGGGAGGCAAAGAGGGAGAGTGAAAAGAGAGAGAGAGAGAGAGACAGAGAGAGAGAGAGAGAGAGAGAGAGAGAGAGAGAGAGAGAGAGAGAGAAGAGAGAAGAGAGAAGAGAGAAGAGAGAAGGAGAAGAAGAAGAAGAAGAAGAAGAAGAAGAAGAAGAAGAAGAAGAAGAAGAAGAAGAAGAAGAAGAAGAAGAAGAAAGAGAGAAAGATTGATTCAGTGAAGAAACAGCCTGTACATAAACAGTTTTAAAAAGTCCAAATCTTCTAGAAAGAGGATTGACTAGCCTGTTGAGCTGAATTTTAGAGAGCCCCGGGCAGCAGAAGGCAGTCAAAATAAGACTGAAAATAATTTACGGTCAGATTATTGCCTTAGTGATGAGTTTGGCCTTTATTGTGAGAGCAATGTGATTCTGAACAGGACATCATACGCAACTCTATGCATTATAAACAGTGGCCTGGCATTAGAGTGTTGGAATGCTGTGGGGAAAATAATTTCAGGGAAGGAGAAAAGGGGGCTGGGACACTAGTTAGGAAGGCTCTGTGGCTGTCCAGAGGAGAGGCACGAAGAACCTGAGACTGGGAATGTGGACAGGTGGGAAGTTTCTACCATGGGTAAAACTTGGCAGTGTGTTTCCTGTGGGGAGGCTATCAGAGGAGAATAAATTGTAAGGTTTTAAATCCTAGGTAATTAAAAGCTTGGTGACACTCTCAGCAGGACAGAGGGGCCATGACAGAAAGCAGCTGTGTAATGGAAAGAGGCATTTAATCTTGCTAGCACAGCCAAGCAATTCTCCAATGCAGAGGCAGATGCTAGAGAAAGTTGACTTCATTGGCTGACTACTTTATGACATATTATCCAAGTCGGAAAAATAATGTTGTCAGGCTTGCAGGTGAATTTTCCACTGAAATTATTAGTGACTTTATAATTTTTTTATTACATTCACACACACAATGGTACACACACATACATGTGATTTGAGATTGTTAACTTTCTGCACAGAACAAGGGAACATTTGAAGAATTCCAATTTGAGCCTTTGCCTGTACTACTACATGCAATAAACACACTGAGTATATGCTCATTTTTAAAGTCCTTAATATATATCTATATATAGATATGTATAAACATATCTGTTAAAGTTCCAGAAATGAAAAAAAGCATCCTATAGATGTTTTCTAGTAATGAAAATGTTTTTTCCATTGATAACACACTATTCCAAGGTTCTAATCACTCAAATGAGTCTGTAAAGGTTATAATTTCCCCATTTCAGATGTGGAAAAATAGCCTTCACTTTACTAATTGTATGTTGCCCCGTACATTAATTCTTATAGAAAATAACCAATTCAGGTTTACACTGGGTTTCTTTATAAATGTAATGTTTAGGAACTCATGCATTTGATAAGCAAGCCTTTGTGTGTGTGTGTGTGTGTGTGTGTGTGTGTACATACATATATGTAGAGATGTATATGTACATATATATTATATATACATACATATATGTATATGTGTGTATATATATATATATATATACACATGTATATATATGAATTAAACCTAAGGGCATCCTACCTCAAAGCTATATCCCAGCCCTTTTATTTTTATTTATTTATTTATTTATTTATTCATTTATTTATTTTTATTTTTTGGTACTGAGGGTGGCACTCCCGGCCCTATTTTTTTTTTTTTTTGAGGGTCTGGGGATGGAACCCAGGGGCATTCTACCTCTGAGGTATACCCTCTGCCCTATTTTTTATTCTTTATTTTGAAACCAGGTCTCACTGAGTTGCAGAGGGCATAAGTAGCCGAGGCTGTCCGTGAACCGCGATCCTCTGGTCTCAGCCTCCCTAATGCTGGGATTACAAGCGTGCGCCACCACGTCCAGCTCTATTTTTTATTCTTTATTTTGAAACAGGGTCTCACTGAGTTGCAAATGGCCTTACTAAGTAGCCGAGGCTGTCCACAAACTGTGATCCTCCCAAATTATGGGATTACAAGTATGTCCCACCACGCCTGGCTTTATTATTTATTTTGAAACAGGGTCTCACTAAGTTGTTGAGGCTGTCCTCGAACCTGTGATCTTGTGATCTTCCTGTCTCAGACTCCCAAGTACTGGGATAACAAGCATGCACCACCAAATGCCATGTTATGCTCTATAACTTTTATAGGTTAATTATTTCATTTAATAGAAATAATTCAAGACGGAGGTACCAGAAATAGTTTCATTATACAAAAGTAGAGATTAAGGAATCTCTACGTTTCAACATATGGGCCATATGTTGAAAAATGGTGGCATTTAGGACTAGAACCAAATTCTGATTGACTCAAAGGTTATCCCCATAACCCTTGTAAAATACTGTTTTTGTTTCAAGATGCATTCTTTTTTTTTCTTAGAAAGGGAGTTATTTTATTAAGATGCATTCTTTGTATAGCTCATCAGAGATATTTACTCACCTCAGAATAAATTCTTGGATTTTTTTTTTTTTTTTTTTTGGTGGTACTGGGATTCCTGGAAGCCCTTCTACCTCCGGGCTACACTCCCAGACCTATTTTATATTTTTGAAACAGGGTCTCTTACGCCAGCGCGGCTGGCTTTGAACCTGAGCGATCCTCCTGTCTCCGCCTCCCAAGCGCGGGGATTACAAGCGTGTGCCACCACGCCCGGCAAATTCTTGGATTTTGAGATGGGCATTCTGCCAGAAATAAAATATGCACTTTTTTCCCTACAGATCCTCCGCAGTGGTACACTGATTGAGGTAGCACCAGCTCAAGACAGCTTTTGAAAGCTTTTTTTTTTTTTTTTGGTGGTACTGGGGATAGAACCCTTCTACCTCCAGGCTACACTCCCAGACCTATTTTATATTTTTTATTTGGAAACAGGGTCTCTTAAGCCAGCAAGGCTGGCTTTGAACCTGCGCGATCCTCCTGTCTCCGCCTCCCAAGCAAGGGGGATCACAAGGGTGCGCCACCACGCCTGGCTTTTGAAAGCATTTTGATCCACTTAAAAAGTCTTTGATGTGCCCAACGTGGGTGGGTTGTTGGGAAACAGAACAATTTGCCTGGCCGGACTGAGTTCAAAATAGAAGTGTTTATTTTATGAATTTATCTTATGGACCAAGGCAGAGAACAGATCTTTTGCTTTCTTTCTTTAGATAAAAATTGTAATGTCTCATTTGGCAAAGGAGACAGCAGAGGGCTGTCTCCTTGTTTACTTAAATAAACTACACAGGAAAAAGGCATTATTGTCTTTGTCAAAGCAGCACGGAACTGGGTAAAAACCAATGAACCCAAGAGAGTGTGTAGCCACAGGAGTACATAATGTTTCTCCCATCAGGGCAGGTTGGGAGCAGTAAGGGGGACACCAAGTAAACTGGACATTCCAGTTGGCCACTTGTACAGCCTCCGTAAGTCTGCCATTGATGACTTTGGAAGACTTCCACTCTGGGGGGCTCAGCAGTCTCAGGCACCTCTCTCCTCTGGCTTATTTCTTGCTATCCATTCTAAGTTCAGTTTAGTTTGGAATACTTCTTTACAGCGTGGATAGGGCTAGTTCATTTTTTTCTCCCTAGGGTCACTGAATAAGGTTTTGGATCAATTTCCACCATAAAATTAACATTTCTAACTCCCTGCTTTCATTATGCAATGAAAATAACCATGAACTGAAAGTCAGGAAACTTGGGTTTGAATCCTCTTTCCTCTTTGTGGTGTGGGCAAGTCACCATATCTGTTAGACCTTAGGGCAGTCTATAGATTGTTTACTATTCTTTTTTTTAACTAATTAAAAAAAATCTTATTGGTGTTCAGTATATCCGAGAACTGAGACAAGATAACTTGGGAAAAGTAGCTAATACTACTACTACTACTACTACTACTACTACTACTACTACTACCCGAGCTACCAGGACAGTTGTAGGAAGCCTCTTCTTAAAAAAAAAAAAATCTCTGTTGCAACATCTGTCAGCAAAGCCATCGACCTCGTACTGTGGATACTCATCTATTTCCATGTCAAGAGTCACAGGCGGCTGGCTTGGGGACAGACTGCAGTGCCAAGGTTTTCTCGAGTTCCAAGCAGGAATTCTAAGTTGACGGTGTGGTGTCTACACACTAAGTACCCTTCTTGCTGTCCCAGAGCCAGTGCAGTAAAGGAGCCCGGGATGCCTGATCACACAATAAGCTGCAAACTCGACTTGAAAGTGAAGCCGCAGAGGCAGAATGGAGCCTCCCCCTGCTGTGACTGACGTGACGTAAGTCCGAGACCTTAGTTCATGGTTTTATGTGACAGGACACAGGAGTCGCCAGCTTCAGGGAAGAGGGATAGGAAAACCCAAGGGTGAATCTCCCTGGGAACAGGAAGCAGGTCTGGCTGTACCAACAAGGCTTTGGAGTTAAACAAGAGGAGTTTAGTAGGCTTTGTGCGAGCCCCTGGGCTGCCAAGAGGGGGTGCTCTGGTCACAGAGACCTTGCCTTTCCTATGCGCTCATCTCCTCCCAGGCCACAGAATCCAGAAAGGAAATGCTGTGCTCTGGTGGTGGTGTGACTGCCCTCAAAGCTGGGGTCTCTTTATAAGCACCCAGTTCTGATTCTCACTTGATGGGTTCAGGCCAGGAAAAGGACGACACCACACAGTCTTCTCTTTCCACAGTTCCCTTTGTATTTTCCTCTTGATGCGATTATAATCTTGTCGCCGTCAAATATGTCTTATACGCCCATGAGAACTAGGACCACCTGCAACAGAATTGTACAGAGTGCTTGCAAAAACTACAGGTTTCTCGGCTTTACCCAGTCCTGCTGCATTACTACATTAATATATCTCTGCCTCGGGATATTTGGGGACTGTGTATGTGTGTGTGAAGGTCAGGAACCTGCATTTCTAATGCTAATACAACAACCTATGGATATGTGAGCCTGACTTTTACTACGTCCCTGGGGAACACCCATCAGTATTTTCTCTTCATTAAAAATCTAGAGCCAGGCAGGCATGTTAGCGCATGCTTGTAATCCCAGTACTTGGGAGGCTGAGTCAGGAAGATCACAGGTTCAAGACCATCCCCAGGAACTTAGAGAGACTCTGAACACACTAGTGAGACCCCTGTTTCAAAATGAAAAAAAAAAAAAAAAAGGCTTAGCTTGGGGGTAGAATGCCTCAGAGTTCAATCCACATTACCAAAATAAATAAAAATCCAAAGCTCTAGAACCTCAGCAGGACACACAGGACTCCCCAGGAGCTGGCCTCAAGCCTCCTCCCTCATTTCTAGTCTCAGCTCCAACTCGGGTCAAATTGCAAAGCCAGAGCACAGCACACTATTTCACTTTCCTCCTGCCTTGCTGGTTCTTACCCTTGGCTTCTCAGAAGGATGTCTACTTGCCTTTCCAGGACTCCCTCAAGCATCATCTGTTTCTGAAAGTCCTTGCTACACAGTCCTTCTCTATCTTCAGACACAGTTGAGCTGAGCCTCTTTTCCTGATGTTCCTTTAATACTCTGCCAGCCTGTCTCAATCTGGCCCCCTTGACACTAGGCACTGGAAAATTCTCTTGTTGTGGAAGGCTATTCTGTTCTTGCAGAATGACAAACATCATGCCTAGCCTCTGCTTATTGGTCACCAGTGGTATCTGTCCTTCTCCAGTTGTGACAACCAAAAATATCTTCAGACATTACTAAATAGCCCCTAAGGGACAGACTTGTCCTGAATGGAGAGCATATTTCTGTGCTGTTATATCCCATACTCCTCCCCAGATAGGGTGAAAAGTAGCTCCTTGCTCATCCCCTCTAATCTAATCTAAGAGGCTGAGAACTTCTCAAGAAGAATTGATCAGTGTCTCTTGTGCCAACAATAGCACGTGATGCATGGCTAGGCTGATGATAGGCATTTCTTCAGCAAAACTTTTGAGGTACCAGGTATCAGAAACTTACTGAGTCTTAGTTGGCTTCAGATGTGATGGTGGCAAGACCAGCTCACCCCTCTGTGCCTGAGTTTTCCTCGTTTGGAACGGGAGCATGCTAACTCCAGCCTTGCTTCTTTGGGTTGCTGTATGGATATAAGGAGAAGGGGTGTATGGAATTGTAAAGTGGAGGAAGAAGCCTGGTGAAGACAAGTCCTAAAGGATATGCTCTCATGTTTGCAAATGTCTGGGCACAAAGTCTGGATAAGGCTGCAAGTTCAGGTCCACCTGGACAATATAATCCTTTATAACACCATCTGAATTATGTCTTTTTGTATGCAAATGGTGCTGGGGATCAAAACTGGAGGGCTTAATTCTACCTCCAAACTACACCCTTAGCCCATTTTATTTTGCAACACAGTCTTGCTAAATTGCCCAGGGTCTAGTTTTATTGATATTATATACTGGGAAGCTCCTGCCTCAGCTTCCCAAGTATGGAATTACAGGTATGTATCACTGTGCCTGGCTGTCTGGAGAAATTTTTTTTTAATGCAGAAGCTCATAAACACAAGAAACCTTATTTATTTATTTATTTATTTATTTATTTATTTATTTTGCAGTACTGGGGATGGAACCCAAGGGCATTCTACCTGTGAACTATACCCTCAGCCCTATCTTTTATTCTTTATTTTGAAACAGAATCTCACTGATTTGCAGAGGGCCTCACTAGGTAGTAGCTGAGGCTGTCTGCGAACCATGATCCTCCTGTCTCAGCCTCCCAAATGCTGGGATACAAGCATGCTCTACCACGCATGGTTAGAAACTTTAATGAAGCGAGTTGAATCTCCAATGTGGAATGAGACTGAAATAACTGCTAAATGGTTATGAGCATAACCCTGAACAATACAGGATAGATGTCCTAAAGGACAAATGTTCCCATCCTTATCTCAGTAAATGCCTCCAGAGAAAGACTCAGCCGGGCCAAAGAAGTCCTTTCTGTTCTAGACCAGCCTGACTTTCTGTGTCCTTAAGAGGCTGCCCACCCCTTTGTTACACCCCTTTCTTTTCTAATTACTTCTCGTTCTGCACTGGGATGGCTGGCTCTTTCTCTGTTCTTGAGCCTTAATATCAGTGACAGAAAACGAGCATGTTTTGCAACTGCTCAGAATCAGAGTAGAGAGTAGAGAATCTCATCCACTCTTGTAAAGGAGGTTGCTTCCTTGAATGCCTCTGCAGGTATGTGTGGCTTTAGAGAAGGGCTTCACACTCTCTTCCTCCAGCTCCGTTTCCCTATTTTATGACTTCCTCTTACATCCTGGGCGTTCCATCACTCTTGCCTGTTATCCCAGCACTGTGGAAGCTGATTTGCAGTTCTCCCTCCTTCCTCCGTTTTAGCAGCTTGAGTTCTGCTAAGAAGGACCCCTGTTGCATAGACATGTGGACTGGATAGCCCATGTGTCACTGTTAGCCTTCCTTCAGCTGCAGCTGCTCAGGACTTACCCCAAACATGCACACTAGAAAAGTGCTGACAGATTGTACAATTCTGGACCAGTGAGTCAAACGCTCCCAGCCACATATACTTTTAGGGCTGCAAAGGAGCTTGGAAATTAACTAATCTGCCCCTTTTACTTTTTTTTTTTTTTTTTTTTTTTTTGGTGGTACTAGGGCTCCTGGAAACCCTTCTACCTCCAGGCTACACTCCCAGACCTATTTTTATATTTTTTATTTGGAAACAGGGTCTCTTAAACCAGCACGGCTGGCTTCGAACCTGCGTGATCCTCCTGTCCCTGCCTCCCAAGCGCGGGGATTATAAGCTTGCGCCACCACACCCGGCCTGCCTCTTTTACTTTGAACCCAGGAACCCTGAAACCTGAAACCTGAAGAGGTTAGTGACTCCCTCGTTCTTTTCTTTGCAGATTTTCTTTGCAGTTGCGACCATCACAAATAGCGAATCAGAACCATCTGCTCCCTTTTTTAGTACATTGTAGCTAATCATTATTTTCCAACTATTTCCTATATTAATCTTCATGATTCTTAAGCTTAAAATCATGTTCTTTTTACTTATTTGGTACTGGGGCTCCAATCCAAAGGCATTCTACCCTCAAGCTACACCCTCGGCACTTTTTAATTTATTTTTTTTGTTTTGAAACAGGGTCTTGTTATTTTGCTGAGGCTGTCCTCAAACCTGAGATCCTCCTTTCTCAGTCTCCCAAGCACCGGGGTTATAGGCATGAGCCACCACATCTGTCTAAAGTAATGTTCTTTCAGCATTCTATTAGAGATGTTTCCTCTGACAGGTGACACGTTGCTTTTTTAAAAACACTGAATTTTGTGTTTCTATGTCTTATAACATCACAAGTGTCAGAATGATTGGCAGGTTTTTGTTTTATTTGTTTCTACCCACTAAAGATAATTCAATGTTTTTTTTTTTATTCTATGCAGATTGAAACAGGTCTATTCTTTCCTTTAATGGTTTCCATACATTTGAAGAAATTCTTTTGCGGATTACGTAGATTTGTTTATGAAAAGACTGCTGTGGAAATAAACTTGTACCTCTCATAACCATGAAAATGTTTCCATCTGAGAATTCTGTGCCTGTCCCCTGTCTCCTGCCCCTGGGTTGCTCACCAAGCTATTGCAGTGAGGCTGGGCAGCTGCAAAGCATTGGACCACACGTTGCTGATCAAAACCAGCGCTTCCTTAAGGACTCAGATCAGGAGAAAAGGAAAATGAGAAGCAGCTGAGGGGCTTATGGCAGTCTTGGACCCTGGAATAGCATTTCAAGCTTTTGTTTTCCTAAACAAGTGCACAAGAAAAGCAGACATCAGTTCCACACCAGAAAAGTTTCTTTAAAAGAGTGTTTAAGGGTGAGAACAAAAAAATGGGATGTAATCTCACTCATTGCTTTTATTTATTTATTTCTGTTAGAGAGAATATCTCCAGGTTAGCATTTGGAAACCACCACATCTAGATGAGTGAGTCTAGGTACCAGGGACCCGAAATATGAAGTCAAATCTCCTTTTAGAACATGGGAGACCAACATTCTTTGATTTTTATTGGTATTTAATGTTCATATTGTGTGGCTCTTTCTTGGGACCAAGGGGCTATTGACATCTGAAGATCCCTGGATTATTAGAAAAACAACACAGTGAAATCGGCATAAGAGACACAGAGGCCTGGCCCTGAGATTCTCCCACCTTAATAACCCATAAACCCCTCAGCTTGCTGTTTACTTCCCCTTTAAGGGAAGGTTACTGAATGTGTATGTGAATCATACCAGAAAGGCTTATTGATTGTCTGCTGATTTTAATCTAGGAAAATGTCACTCCTGCTTTTAAATATTTAGAACAGAATATCTAGGGTTTACACTTCTGTTCTCTCTGCCTTTTAATATTTCATTTGACCATGAAGTTATTAGGGAAAGATAAGTAAAACAAGTCTTTTGACTATTTCTGAGACATCTGGTAATAAACTAAGGGTAAGTTATCATAAATTTTTTGCATACCTAGCTATGGAAGAATATATAAACATACTTGGATTGACTATGATTTATTGAGTTTTGAAAAAATTTTTATTGGGATCAGAACACTAAATACAAGATATTCTTAGCAAATTGTAAGTGTTATCACATGAATACTGATTACAGGTATTTTGGAATTAAATAAATTAAGTTCATATAATTCAGTAAAAAAGTTTTCAATATATATGTTGCAGTGCTTTTCTGTTTAAATATTTTCTTTTGGCTCATTAACTTTAACAAATCATTTGTCATCTGCTTAAGAAAATATCCTTATCAAGGCAGTGTTAATATGTTTACACTATCTGTTTAAACTTATCAAAATAAGCTTTACTTAGGAGATAGCAATATATAAAGTATAAAGTCAGTGCCTGGCATAAAATAGAAACTCAATTATTTTTTGTTTCCCTTTATCCATTAAAAGTACATGTTTTGACTCTCCAGATAATATACTACAAATATATTTTTGCAGATATAAGTGCTAGCAAAATTGAAATCATTATGCTTCTATGATCTTTTAGAAATTTTCTTGGATGGATGAGTAAGAAGGAAATCAAAATAACATTGTATATTATTAACATTATTATTGTTATTATTATTGTTGTTATTATTATTATGCTACTGGGGATTGAACCTAGGGACATTCTGCCTCTAAGTTACACTCCCAGCTATTCCATTTTTTATAGGTCCTCAATAGGTTGCTGAAAGCCCTGCTAAGTTGATGACGCTGTTTTCGAACCTGTGATTCTCCTAGCTCAGCTTCCCAAATACTGAGATTACAGGCATGTTCCACCAACCTAACTCAAAATAACTTTTAAGTGTTATGAAACCTTTCTTCCCAGCTACTCACCAGCTTCCCAGGCTTCTTCTGTCCCTCTAGTTTTCCTCTGCGCCCTCTCCTGGCTAAAGTAGGTGTTAAATTAGCAAATTTCACTGCTTTGAATAAGATCACAAAACTGCCCAGCCTGAGACCAAAAATCATAATACATAAATTATCACCTTAAGTAATTGTAGTGACTTCTATTTGTTTTTGGATGACACTTAGTCAAAATGGAAAAAAATGAGATAGTGTAAGCAAACATAAGTAAAAAATAAAAATCACTTGTTAATTCTACCTTCAACAAAACTATCAACGTTTCCTGTTTCTTTGTTCTATTTTCTTTACACAACATGCTTATGATTATTTTGAAAGCATACTCTGTTTACAATTTTTACAAAGTCATTTGTTTAGTATTAACCTTATATGGCAAATTCTCTTCACGTTAAGAAATGGATTATTGGGAATAGCTACGTGGTGTTTCATTGCAAAGATGTCCCATAATAGCCTTATGGTGTGCATTTAATCTGTTTTCAACTTTTCTCATGTATTTAAAAAAATTTACCTCTCATGTCTTATCTTCATGAAGATTCATTAGATCTATATCTGACACTAATAACACTCAGTTAATATTGCAGGCTAAGAATGATGTGCCAGTTCTCAGATTGCAACATATATACTATACTCTCAAATATTTCTCTGGCCCCTTTCATTTCTTGCACTGCTAATCATTTTCTACAAATTGCATTAAAATATTTATCTTAAACAATGAGTGAGCACTTTAAAAGATTAATTTTTCTCAGTAAATAAAGAAGATATTAATAGTCATGAGGAAGGAAAAATCTGAATATATGAATAAATAAGAAAAAGATAAGTCCTAAATCAATAGTCAGTCCATGCAAAGTAGAAATTCCAGAAAAGGAAATGCAACTGAGAGAATAGGCAAAAAATAAAAACAAGAGAAGAAAATGTCAAGCCAAAGAAATATTTGAGTTTTGATGCTTAGAAAAGACATACTGAAAAGAACTGAAAGAAACACATGCCTAAACTAGGCATAGTGTGCATGCCTGTAATCTGGTATTTGGAAGGCTGAGACAGGAGGACCACAGGTTCAAGGCCACCCTCAGAAACTTAAAGAGACTCTCTTTCAAAATAATAAATAAGTAAATAAAAAGGGCTGGAGGCTCAGAGATAGAATGTCCCTGGATTCAATGCTCAATACTAAGGGGGGGGGAGGGAGAGAGAGAGAGAGAGAGAGAGAGAGAGAGAGAGAGAGGGAGAGAGAGAGAGAGAAGAGGGAGAGGAGAGAGAGAGAGGGGGGGGAGGAATCCTAGATATATTAGATATCTAGGAAAAAACTCTTGAGTATAAAAGATAAATTTTCTATGAGCATTGAAGCTATTTTTTTTTTTTTTCTGGTGGTACTGGGGGTGGAACCCAGAGGCTTTCTACCTCCAGGCTATACTCCCAGACCTCCAGGCTATACTCCCAGACCTATTTTATACTTTATTTGGAAACAGGGTCTCACTAAGTTTCTGAGAGCCTCACTAAGTAGCTGAGGCTGGCTTCAAACCTGTGCAGTCCTCCTGTCTCAGTCTCCCAAACCCAGGGATTACAACCATGCGCCACCACGCCTGGCAGCACTGAAATGTTAAAAGAAAACAAATCTTACATTCTTGAGAGGAACAGAAGGCAAGCAAATCTACCTAAAGTTAAAAGCAAATGCCATGGAGTCAGTGTTTCCAAGATTTTGATCATCCGTCCCAATGGAGAACTCCAGAACAGTGAAACTCACCTCTGCTCCAGGCAGTGTTATCTGGTCAAGGTCAGGGGCTGCTGGAGGGATGAGCAGGCGAGGGTGACTCTTCAAGATAACTCTTTTGACTGGTGAGTAAGTTTGTACTAACTGCTGGTGGAAGAGCTCAGCCAGGCAATTGACTGCCAAAGGGCTTTGCAACTGCTCTGAGATATTCTCTTCATGGGCTGCTTGGGTTTTCTATGTTGCGGTGTTAGGATTTTGAGAATAAATATGAACAGAAGTAGGAAGCTTTTATGGCCTAGTCTTAGTGGCCACAGAACATCACTCTTGCTGTAACCAGCAAATGAGGGGAACACAGACCCTACTTCTTAGTGGAGGGGTATTACTGTCATATCACATAACTTATGAGAGATGAAAGATTTTATTGGGCCATTTTTGGGAAAATACAATGAATGTACTTCCAAGTTACTAAAGGTTAGAAAAGATGTTTTAAAGGCTCCAAATTCACGATCTTATATGTCTTAATAATTATGAGAAATGGCAAGAATTTGGAAGATTTAGATTTGAATCCTGTTTGTATTTACTTCCTATGTATCTGTGGATGTCACTTGGTCTTTTTTTTTTTTAATTGGCATGTTGTAATCAGATATCATGATGAAGTTCAGAGTGATAGAGAAACACATGGCACTCAGTGAGCCTCCCGCCAACCCCTACCCAGCTCCCTCAGCCTCCCAGTGCACAACCTTGAGATTGGCATCGATAATTTTGTGTATGTACATCATGTCCGTTGAAATGTTTCCTTCATCCAGTCTCCCCCTCCCGCCTCCCTCCCTTAAGCCCCTCCTTCAGTCCTCTGGCTTTCTCCTGCTTTGTCTAGAGTCCCTCCTGTATCCCAATTTCTCCATAGCAGCAGCTTCCACCTAGGAAGGAAAACATCTGACCTTCTATTTTTTGTGACTGACTAGTCTCGTTAACATAATATTTGCCAATTTCATTCATTCTCCTGCAAATGACCTCATTTTTATTCCTCTTTATGGCTGAGTAGAATTCCAATGGGTGTATTAGCTTTTTTTTTGGGGGGGGGGTTGTACTGGGGTTTCTGGAAACCCTTCTACCTCCAGGCTACACTCCCAGACACCTATTATATATATATATATATATATATATATATATATATATATATATATATATTTAATTTGGAAACAGGGTCTCTTAAGCCAGCGAGGCTGGGTTCGAACCTGTGAGATCCTCCTGTTTCCGCCTCCCAAGTGCGGGGATTACAAGCGTGCGCCACCACGCCGGGCCGATATCACTTAGCTTTTATGAAACATAACTCAGTGGGTTTGTAGTGAGAGGTGCACTTTGAAGTACAGAGCATAGTTGTGGTCACACATGAAATAGTCAAAAAATGGTTTTCTAGCCGGGAGTGGTGCTGCATACTTGTAACCACAGTACTTGGGAGGCTGAGACAGGAGGATTGCAGGTTCTCAGCCAGCCTCAGCTACTAAGTGAGGCCCTCCGCAACTTAGTGAGACCCTGTTTCAAAAATAATAATAATAATAATAGGGCTGTGGGGTGTAGCTTGGAGGTAGAATGCCTCTGGGTTCAATCTCCAGTATCACAAAAGGAAAGAAAAAAAAGAAGGAAAGAGAGAGAGAGAGAGAGAGAGAGAGAGAGAGAGAGAGAGAATGTTTTTCTTTTGTGTGTGTGTGTGTGTGTGTGTGTGTGTGTGTGTGTGTGTTGAGAACTGAGTACAACTTCAAAATGAATGAAACTAACCAAAGAATCCAGTAAGGTGGCAGTTCACTCAGACACATATGAAATCAATCTCTCCCTTTCTCTCTTTCTCTCTCTCTCTCTCTTCAAAATTCTTATAGTAATTTACCAACAGGCACTTGCATGCCTATTAAATGTCCAGTGCATACCAGTGATGGGGTAAGGTGGCCACACAAGTCCTTCTTGTCAAGCATATGATTGGTAGAGGAGACAGATGCTCAGAGTTACAGACTGAGATTAGCGCTGGAAAGCAATTGGGCAGTTAATATTTATTTGCTTACTTTTTTGTTGTTTTCCTCCTGCCCCTTTAAGATAAAGATCCAATCAAAAGTGGCAATACATTTCACCTTAGCGGGGGCTGATATAGAAAAGGGGAGGGGGAGACTTTAGAAGAAGCCTTCAAGCTGGTACCTTAAGGATGAGGATGCACAAGAGCTGGCGAGGCAACAAAAACCTGGACGTGATCCAGAGTCTAATGAACAACAGTGACAGTCTTCTGGGCAAGGGGCAGGTGAAGAAGAAGTTAGAGATGTGGCAGGGACCAGCTTAAGGATACGGGATGAGGAGTCTGAGTTGTACCTCATGTGATGTGAAACCACTGAGGGACTGATGTGAAACCACCGAGGGACTGTAAGGAGAGGAGCGGCAAGATCTACAGAGCATCTTACTCCAGCTCCCTCTGCGTCTGCCTGGGGAGTGGACTCCGGCAGGTAGAGGGTCAGAAGGACACTGAGTAATAAGTGGTCAGGTAGCTTCATCCAGGCACGGTAGTGCACGCCTATAATCCCAGCACTTGGGAGGCTGAGACAGAAGTGACAATTCTCATCAACTTAGGGAGACCCTGTTTCAAAATTAAAAAATAATAAATAAATAGGGCTAGAGCTATAGCTTTGAGGCAGAATGCCCCCTGGATTCAATTCCCAGTAACACACACACACACACACACACACACACACACACGCAGGAAACAAGCAAACAAATCAACAAATCTAAGCTATAAGAGAAGTAGAAATGGCAAAATGTGTTGATGATGAATTAAACTTCACTGATCTTGTCCCATTGCTTTGCAAACAATTTTTTTTATTTTTTTATTTTTTTTGCGGTACTGGGGATGGAACCCAGGGGCATTCGACCTCCGAGCTATACCCCCAGCCTTATTTTTCATTCTTTATTTTAAAACAGGGTCTCACTGAGTTGCAAAGGACCTCACTAAGTAGCTGAGGCTGTCTGCGAACCACGATCCTCCTGTCTCAGCCTCCCGAATGCTGGGACTATGAGCGTGGGCCATCACGTCTGGCTTTTTCAAACTATTTATACTTTTGCCAGAATGCCTGTCAGAGTTTTCATTTCTCTGTGTATTTGCAAATAGCTAGTGTCTATTTTCAAGTTTTTGTCAGTTTTATATAAATAATGGTATAATTTGGTTTGCATCCCCCCAATTATTGTGAAAATAGAATGATATTTAAAAAATTGTTTACATGCCATTTGAGTTTTTTCATGTTCATATTTTCAGTTGCATTAATTGGGGTTTTCTCACTGAATTTTAGGAGTTCTGTGAAAACCTTCAATATTTGTTTCTGGTTGTGTGAGTAACAAATGTTTTGTATTAATCTGTCTGCTGGGTTTTAGTGTATTTGTGATATATAGTTGAATAGGAGCTCTTGCTTTTTAATGTAGATAACAGTTAATCCTTTCTTTTAGTTTGTGCTGTTTTATGACTTTAATACATATTTTAAGTCATAATGGCTTACTGTTATATTATTATCTAAAAGTTTCAACATTATGCTTTACATAATTACTTATTTTATGCATCTGGAATTCATATATATATGTATGATATAATTGCTATGGAAATATCATTTTAAAAATAAGGCCAGCTGATTGTTCCAACACAATTTTTAAATTTTCCATCCTCTTTCATATGCTATGTTTCAATATCTACATGGATTTGTTCTTGGATAGAAAGGTATTTAGTTGACTTATTATAATTTATTTTTCTAACCCTGGATCAATATCACATTGTTTTCTTCATAATAAATTCTAATATCTAATAAAATAGATTTTCTCTTTTTTCCCCCTCTACTTTAAAAACATACTTTCCTAGTTTTTTTTTTTTTCAGATTTCCTGGCTCTTGGCCCTTTGCTCTCAGTTTAGAATGGGTTTGCTAAGTGTCCTGAGTGTTCTTTATGTGTTTATATTCAAATATTATTGGGCTTATAGTTTTAAATGATGGAAATGGTCTTATTTGAATTTTTTTTTTTTTTTTTTTTTTTTTTGGTGGTACCAGGGGTGGAACCCAGAGGCTTTCTACCTCCAGGCTATACTCCCAGACCTTTTTTTACATTTTATTTGGAAACAGGGTCTCACTAAGTTGCTGAGAGCCTCACTAAGTAGCTGAGGCTGGCTTTGAACCCATGCGATCCTCCTGTCTCAGCCTCCCAAGCGTGGGGATTACAAGCGTGCACCACCACGCCCGGCTTATTTGAAATATTAAATATCTTAATTCATGAATTAAGAAACTCTTTAGGTGTCTAAGCAGAAAGAAATTGGATATTGAGAACTGATTGCTGGCTAAGCTTTCTGAAACAAGTATTTATATTGTTTTCTAGTTTTCAAACATATAGGCAGCAGAAGTCAGGGAGTAGGAGACTTTTTGCTTATTTTTTTGTTTATTTTTGCTTTTTGGCATTGTCAGGAGAGAAAAGCCAAGGACTAGTGTTCACAATAAATGCACTCTATCTGTTCACCCACCGAAGAATATTTGAATTATTTCCAGTTTTCAGAAATACAAATAAAACTTAATATAAACACTTGGGCATGAACAATCCTTTACTTTTCTCTTGTGTAGATACCTAGAGTAGACAAGTTGGATTGTAAGGCAGGTGTATGCTTAACTTTTAAAGACAATTTTACAGCATATTTTAAAGTGTCTATAGCATTTCCATTCCTATCAACAATGTAGAAGAGTTCTAGTTTTTTTTACACACTAGTTTTTCAATTTAAAAGATTGAGCACAGAAAGTGTGCTCAATCTTTTAAATTCTAGGCATTCTAATAGACACAGAGTGGTACCTCACTGTGATTTTAATTTACACGACCCTAAGGACCAACGATAGTGAGCATCTTTTCATGTTTTTATTTGCCACCAGTTCTGTGGTGAAACGTCCGTTCAAATCTTTCCCCCACTTTTATTGCAGTCTATTTCTCTATTATTGATTTTTGAGAGTTCATACCTTTAAGCTTTCATGTGCGTAGTTTCTAAACACAGCTAACATCAATCAATAGAGGTTATTTACCTCTTACACAAAACTCTGACCTTCCTTTCGCCTACTTTAGATTTTTGCTGTTGAGCATTTTAGTTTCACTTGGTTTTTATATGTTCCGTTTTTTTCTATTTCCTCCCCACCTACCAATCCTATCTCCTAAGCCCTCCATTCTCTCTTTTCGGAATTGTAGTTAAAAATACTTGGCCTCTTTAATGTATCCTTTATGTCTCTTAGTTTTTCATATTTTCCACGTATTTACATCTCTGTGCTGCTTTTTGGGAAATGTCCCCATAGCCACCTTCTTATTCCCTTAACTCTCTTGAACTGTGGCAAGAAAACTATTTTGCCTCTCTTTTAAGTTTTGTTTTGTTTCTCTCTTTTTTTAAGGAATTGGGAATTTAACCCAGGGGCATTCTACTTCTGAGCTACACCCCCAGCCCTTTTTTTTTTCCTTTATTTTGAAACAGGGTCTCACTAAGTTGCAGAGGGCATCACTATGTAGCTGAGGCTTGCCGCAAACCAGCGGTCCTCCTGTCTCAGCCTCCCAAGTACTGGGATTACAATGCTGTGCCACCACGCCCTGCTTAAGTTTTTTATTTTAATGGTTATATCTTCCAATTATACCCAGTCAAATTGTTTTCTTTTTAGATTCATTTATCTTGTCCTTAGTGTTCTAGTGTGTGTGTGTGTGTGTGTGTGTGTGTGTAAACTGGAAATTGACACAGGGACATTCTACCTTCAACTTACACCCTCACCTGTTTTCTGTTTTTGAAACAGGGTCTTGTGCTAGGTTGCTAAGAGTCTTATAAATTGCTGAGGCTGATCTTGAACCTATAATCCTCCCGTCTCAGCCTCCCAGTTCCTGGGATTACGAGCCACCAGGCCTGGCTATATTCTGTTCCTTTATTATGGTTCCTGGACTTTCTCTTATTTCTTTATTTTAAATACATCAAGTAATTACTTTTATATTGGTCAGTTACCTGTGGTTCTTTAGTTATAATCAATAGACTAGAACTACCTGTTGGTTCTTTTTGATTCTATTTGTGCTTCTGCTAATTCTTTCCCATAAAGACTTATTTCCTTGAGTTTTATTTTTCTCTCCTCCTCCTTCTCCTCCTCTTCCTCTTCCTTCATGTCTCCTCCTCCTCTCCCTCCTCCTCTCCTCTGCTAGGCAAGTGTTCTATGATGGAGCAATATCCCCAGCTCATTTCCTCAGGTCTCGCTCTTTATTTTTTTATACATTCACTTTCTGTGGGTGCTGTTTTCTCTCTGTGTCATTTCACATGTCTATGCTGGCTATGAGTGTCCCCAGTTTTGATTCTGGCAGGATCCCAGAGGTTCAATGGTTCTGAACCAGATTCCAAGTGAATATCTCAACTTGAGGTCCCATGCAGTGCAGAAAATGTGAATTCAAATCTTCTCTCTGCTATAGGCTTCGGGTCTGATGTCTCCTGGTGCGCCTGTTTCTTTTCACCTAAAGCTAGGAAGAACAGGAGCTTCCTTGAGAGTTGCATGGTCTATAGAGAATGGGAATTTTCTGCTTTCCTTTGAATGGCAATGACAGCTCTTAAAGGACTCAGGCTCCATAAAGGTCTCCCTGGTCCAGCTTCCCCACCAGCTGTCCTCTGTTCATACATGAGTACTAGAACATCAACCCTTAGAGCTACTGTCCATTGGGATTTAGGACGGCCACATATATAACACTTCTTTCTTTATTACCTTCATTCTAAATCAATTCAGAGATAGAGGCTAAAGTCAACAATGGACCAGCACGTCACCTTAATTGCCATAAAACTGTTTAGAGAACAAAGCTTGTGGCTTTGGCAACAACAGACTTATAGCACTCTGCCTACCTGGGTTCTAGTTGCAGAGCCTCCCCCTGACTCTGCTACATCACTGAAAGTGGATAAGCATGTACATTTTCTACAAGTAGACAGGTGCCAAAAAGGAGCCAAAAGGGGTCGATTCAGACATGCCCAGTGGTCCTTCTTCCTAAATTCACTGGCCACTTAAATTACACCCTCTCTCCTGATGCCTTGATACTCTCAGGCTGGCAGTCATTCAACTCTTACTGTGTAGTGATACAGTGATTGCTTCCTTACAGTAGACCTTTATGAAGAATTTCTTGACTGTATTTGAAAATTCTTTACAGTCAGTAGTTTTTGACACAATTGCTTTCATAAGCACTTTGTTTTAGTTTAAGCAAATAAACGAAAACTTACAAGGCATTATAAAACCAGCGAGAAGACATGTCTCTCATCCCTTGTGTGTTGAGTCTAGAAGAATCTCACTTCCTTTCTTCAACTCTCTACATGAAAACAGAACCAGCACGGAACTCAATAAAACAGGAAATTATTTCTGTGGCATGGAAGCAACCACCTGCCAAATGGGATCTTGTTTCCCTTCTTCACTGTAAATTGGTGTAGGCAGAATTCTCCATTAACAGAAAGAGGGACATTTCATTATGCTAATGCAAAACAAGTGGAAATTTCCATTGAACATTTACTTAGACAGTCACTGTGCAGATACGTTCTATGTCCAATCACCTCAACCCCAACTGGTCATGCAATTCTTGGCCCATTTTAAAGATTAGGAAACATGGGTTCCCATAGTTTATTGGCACTCATGTGGCTATTACCTAATTTTGATAAAGGAACTAGTTTATTCAGAGCCAGGTATAGTCTTCTGGTGGGAAATATAGTAATACCCGAGGGCTTTCAAAGGAACAAAAAGGTCTTTGAACTGAACCAAGATCTAAATTATGCAAGCTGCAGGAATTCTGGGTGGATGCCATGAAACCTTTCAGATCAATTTTTATCCTTCAGAGTGGCAAGTAACCTTGTAGATCCATTGTGGATTAGGGGTTTGTGTGTGTGTGTGTGTGTGTGTGCCATGGACACCTTTGGCTTTCTGGTGAATCCCATTGATCCCTTCTTGGAATAATGTTTTTAAATGGATAACAGAAAGAAGAGAAATTTTATTAATTATATTATTATTAATTATATTATTATCATATTGGTTCTAAAATCTGACCACTGAGATATTTTAAATGGATAACAGAAAGAGAAATTATATTATATTATTATTAATTATATTATTATCATATTAGTCCTAAAATCTGACCACTAAGATGTTTTAAATGGATAACAGAAAGAAAAATTACATTAATTATATTATTATTAACTATATTATCATATTAATTCTAAAATCTGACCACTGAGATGTTCAAGCATGTCTGCTCTGCCCATCTCTCCTCCCAAGTCTACCAAAGCGTCTTCCTCTACTTTCTTCAGAAAGGTAGAGGTCCCCAGACAGGTCTGGAGGATTTAGGGTGCTAAGGGTTGGGCTCCTAAGAAGGTGTATCCCAAGTGACATCAATGTCTTCCTTTCTCTTTCTTTTCCCTTTCCACTACACGTCTCCCCACTTCTCTGACCCCTCCTTCTTTCCCCAGATCAATTCCCACTTTTCACTAATTTTACCTTTTCCACCCCTTAGCCCCGCCCACTCTCAAGCCCAGGCCCCCCAGGCCCCGCCCCCAGCCCCGCCCCCTGCATAAGTCTTGTCTTCCTCTCTGTTCCCTGCCAATCACGCGCTGGGGCCACCTTGTCACCCCGCCCCGAGCTCACCCCAGGCCTGTCCCCGACCCGCGCTGCAGCCGGAGGTGCCCGGGCTGCGGAAGGATGGAGCCTGCAGCTGGCGGCTTCTCGGACGAGGAGTTCCGGGAGGCCTGCGCCGAGCTCCGGGAGCCCGCGCTGGCCGGGGCCGACTGGCAGCTGCTGGTGGAGACCTTGGGCATCAGCATCTATCGACTGCTGGACCAGGTAGCCGCCAGCCAGCCGAGGGGCCCACGGGGACCGGGCCGGCAAAGTCCTCCGGGGCGCCGTGAGGAGCTCCCGGCCAGCGCAGGGGCGGTGCCTGCGAGGGACTGCCCCGAGCAGCGCCCGGGGAGTTGGGAGGCCACCCGAGTTCAGAGTCAGGTCAGGCCCGACTCCGGAAGTAGTTTGTTAGAAGTTAATGACAGTTAAAGCCAGGCTGGCTGATTCTAGACCCTGCACGTGCCTGCTGGGAGCTTGGATTCCAGTTTTCTAATGCCTTGGCGTCTGGGGGCGGGGGCATCCTAGAACTTAGATAGAGGTGGGAAAGAGACAGGACTTTGCAGGGACGAGGTGTGCAGGGTTGCTGAGAAGGGCCCCGCTGTGATCTCCAGTTATTGCATTTACTGGCTTCTTTTGGTCTTGCGTCTGACTTTCACTTAATTGCTGAATTCTGAAGCTTCAAGCAGAAAGATATGCAAGGATGGAGTTGGTTAGTAAGCGATTCTGGGGGCTTACAGGAGGAAGCCTTTGCCACCAGGTAGCCCTCTGGTGGGTGGCACAGTACCCCAGGCCTGTCATTAGCGCATTGTGGGATGGTAGCCCTATGACAGCTGAAGTGTCCTGGCAGAGGGCCAGATTATCACCAGACTAGAGCAAGGAGAATCCCTGACACCTGGTTCAGCTTCAGACTCACTGGAGCAGAAACACACTTGGTCTAGAGGTGAGGCCACTCCCCAAGCTGCCCAGGTAGATCCACCATGGAAATGGGGTTGGGAAGCTCTTGATCTTGTGAACGTTAAACAAGTAGTTGCCTTCTAAAACAATTGCATTTTGGTGTTCATTGTATATAGTATTTTTTATGGCGTAAAAAAAAAAACCCAAATATTAGAATTTGCTAATATGTTAAGCAGGAATAAAACCCCGCCCTTCCTTGTTACAGCATTTGTTCCAAGGCTCAGATTGGTCAGTCGTGTGAAAATCTTTGAGAGCTGTATAATAACTCTGCAATGTATGAAACGAATCTCAAACGAAAAATTAACCAGCCTCAAGTTGCAATATGTTGTTGAGGCTGAGAAACGGAATAAACAGAGAAGACTGGTATTATGAAGAAATTTCCTCTCTTTAAATGTATGTATTTAGCCGGGCGTGGTGGCCCACGCTTGTAATCCCTGTGCTTGGGAGGCTGAGACAGGAGGATCGTGCAGGTTCGAAGCCAGCCTCAGCTACTCAGTGAGGCTCTCAGCAACTTAGGGAGACCCTATTTCCAAATAAAATATAAAATGGGTCTGGGAATATAGCCCAGAGGTAGAAAGCCACGGGGTTCTACCCACAGTACCACCACCAAATAAATAAATAAATAAAAATAAAATCAAATAAAAAAGTATGAATTTGCACTGAAGAGAGTCTACCTCTCCCCAGTTACTGGCACAGTCAAATACACTAACTCAATTAGTTACAGATTAATAGGGCAGGCCCTTTTGTCATCCAGAACAAAGAAGGCGTTGGAGATGCGCCCTCACGTGTACTTTTTTTTTTCTCCATGAAGTTATATTTTGGTGTGCATCAGAGACCTGGCTTTCAATATGAAATTCTAGGTCCCTCTCATAATAGGGACAGTAATCTCCTGATGCTATTTATCAGCCTGGCGATGGCCTTATTTAGGTCTTTAGTTAAAACACTGGAGGGTGTAAAGCATTTCTAGTGGTTCTTTGAGATTTTCATGAGTTCAAATCCAGAGGAAGATTTGTCCCTCTAATACATTCTCATTTCTTGAATGACAGCAGCCGAACGCTCAACAAACACTGAAAGCCTGCCGCATGCCAGGATCGAATGAGTACGGGGCTTCCACCCTACAAAAGCCGAAATGAATTTCCTAATGAAACAACAAATAGCTCAGTGTGCAAATGGATGTATTTTTAGACCAGCTCCCTTGATTTTCTCTCTGACAATCCCATTTTTACCCTGTTAGGCACAGCAAGGTATCTGCTGAGTTTTATTGATTCAGCTGCTCAGACATATCTGGCACCTGGCCTATTTCCTCCCCTGTTCTTTCCTTCACCTTTGCCCCTTTGGGTTCTCAGCACCTCTCACCTGGAATTGCAGTGACTCCTTAACTAGTTTCCTGGCCTTCCATAGCTTTGCTATTCTATTCTGTATCTTTCACATCAAACACCTACAGCAAAGGGTCTGTGATCTTATCACTACCTATTCAGTGGTGCTCCAGATTGCAAAATTCATAACCATTGGTGTTAACGCTGACACTATTGCACACTTTCTTATAATCCAGGCACTCAGTGCTTCGCAGATACTGACTTCCTCCATCCTTAATCCTATGATAATAAGGTGCTATGATTGCCGACGTTTGCCCTACCTGGGAAAGAAGACATGGGAAAGTTAGGTTGGTTGGTCAAGACTCGCACTGGGATCAGAGCCCAGCAGTCGGGCACCAGATTTATGCCTTAAACACGCATGCCTCTCTGAAAAGAAAGACAAACGGCGCCAGGCAGGTATGCTAGACTAGGGTGGCCTCAACTCACTTTTTTAAGCCATATCTCCCCACTCCTGTGGACTTGCACTAACTTCTGTTCATACAGACAAGGAACTTGAAGGTCAGGAACAAGTGGCATAGGGGAAGGGTAGCCGTTTTGTGGGCAGAAGGATCTGAGTCTAAATCCCTGCTTTACCACTCAGCTATGTGCCTCGGTGTGCCCCTTGCGTTCTGTTCTTTTTTAATACTTATTTAATACATGATCTCGCTAAGCCACCAAGTCTGGCAGCAAACCTCCGAGCCTTCTGCCACAGCCTCCCGAGTTGCCGGGATTACAGACCTATGTCACCTTATATGGCAAATGGGCACTTTTGAAGCCGGGCGTGGTGGCGCACCCTTGTAATCCCAGCGCTTGGGAGGCTGAGACAGGAGGATCGCACAGGTTTGAAGCCAGCCTCAGCTATTTAGTGAGGCTCTCAGCAACTTAGTGAGACCCTGTTTCCAAATAAAATATAAAATAGGTCTGGGAGTATAGCCCAGAGGTAGAAAGCCTCTGGGTTCCATCCCCAGTACCACCAAAAAAACAAACAAAAAAATGGGCACTTTTGCTTTATGACATTTACATATATTTTTGCTTTTTTTTCATGAAATCACAAAACTGTAGGCTTAGAAAGTTTCTTACAAACCATCTGGTCCCAAATTACCCTCCTCCCC